>NC_135020.1:212500-217500 GCF_051020955.1 Megalopta genalis | reverse complement strand
AACAACAACAGCAACAACAACAACAAGGACAACAAGAACAACAACAGCAAAAAGAACAACAAGAACAACGAGAACAACGAGAACAACGGGAACAACGAGAACAACAACAAGAACAACAACAACAACAACAACAACAACAACTAGAACAACAAGAACAACAAGAACACCAAGAACACCAAGAACAAAAAGAACAACAAGAACAACAAGAACAACAAGAACATCAAGAACAACAACAACATGAACAACAAGAACATCAACAACCAGAACAACAACAACAACAACAACAAGAACAAAAAGAACAACAACAACATGAACAACAAGAACATCAACAACCAGAACAACAAGAACAACAACAGCAACGAGAGCAACAAGAGCAACAATAACAACAAGAACAACACGAACAACAAGAACAACAAGAACAACAAGAACAACAAGATCAACAAGAACAACAAGAACAACGAGAACAACGAGAACAACGAGAACAACAAGAGCAACAAGAACAACAAGAACAACAAGAACAACAACAACAACAACAACAACAACTAGAACAACAAGAACACCAAGAACACCAAGAACAAAAAGAACAACAAGAACAACAAGAACATCAAGAACAACAACAACATGAACAACAAGAACAACAAGAACAACAAGAACAACGAGAACAACGAGAACAACGAGAACAACGAGAACAACGAGAACAACGAGAACAACAAGAACAACCAGAACAGCAAGAAGAACAACAAGAACAACAAGAACAACAAGAACAACAAGAACAACAAGAACAACAAGAACAACAAGATCAACAATAACAACAAGAACAACAAGAACAACAAGAACAACAAGAACAACAAGAACAACAAGAACAACAAGAACAACAAGAACAACAAGAACAACAAGAACAACAAGAACAACAAGAACAACAAGAACAACAAGAACAACAAGAACAACAAGAACAACAAGAACAACAAGAACAACAAGAACAACAAGAACAACAAGAACAACAAGAACAACAAGAACAACAAGAACAACAAGAACAACAAGAACAACAAGAACAACAAGAACAACAAGAACAACAAGTACAACAAGAACAACAAGAACAACAAGAACAACAAGAACAACCGGAACAACAAGAAGAACCAGAACAACAACAACAAGGACAACTAGAACAACAACAAGAAGAACAACAAGAACAACATGAACAACAAGAACAACAAGAACAACAAGAACAACAAGAACAACAAGAACAACAAGAACAACAAGAACAACAAGAACAACAAGAACAACAAGAACAACAAGAACAACAAGAACAACAAGAACAACAAGAACAACAAGAACAACAAGAACAACAAGAACAACAAGAACAACAAGAACAACAAGAACAACAAGAACAACAAGAACAACAAGAACAACAAGAACAACAAGAACAACAAGAACAACAAGAACAACAAGAACAACAAGAACAACAAGAACAACAAGAACAACAAGAACAACAAGAACAACAAGAACAACAAGAACAACAAGAACAACAAGAACAACAAGAACAACAAGAACAACAAGTACAACAAGAACAACAAGAACAACAAGAACAACAACAACAAGGACAACTAGAACAACAACAAGAAGAACAACAAGAACAACATGAACAACGAGAACAACGAGAACAACGAGAACAACAACAACAAGGACAACTAGAACAACAACAAGAAGAACAACAAGAACAACATGAACAACAAGAACAATAAGAACAACAAGAGCAACAAGAACAACAAGAACAACAAGAACAACAAGAACAACAAGAACAACAAGAACAACAAGAACAACAAGAACAACAAGAACAACAAGAACAACAAGAACAACAAGAACAACAAGAACAACAAGAACAACAAGAACAACAAGAACAACAAGAAGAACAAGAACAACAAGAACAACAAGAACAACAAGAACAACAAGAACAACAAGAACAACAAGAACAACAAGAACAACGAGAACAAGAACAACGAGAACAACAAGAACAACAAGAACAACGAGAACGAGAACAACGAGAACAACAACAACAAGGACAACTAGAACAACAACAAGAAGAACAACAAGAACAACATGAACAACAAGAACAATAAGAACAACAAGAACAACAAGAACAACAAGAACAACAAGAACAACAAGAACAACAAGAACAACGAGAACAACGAGAACAACGAGAACAACGAGAACAACGAGAACAACGAGAACAACGAGAACAACAAGAACAACCAGAACAGCAAGAAAAACAACGAGAACAACAAGAACAACAACAACAACAACAACAACTAGAACAACAAGAACAACAAGAACAACAAGAACAACGAGAACAACGAGAACAACGAGAACAACGAGAACAACGAGAACAACGAGAACAACAAGAACAACCAGAACAGCAAGAAGAACAACAAGAACAACAAGAACAACAAGAGCAACAAGAACAACAAGAACAACAAGATCAACAATAACAACAAGAACAACAAGAACAACAAGAACAACAAGAACAACAAGAACATCAAGAACAACAAGAACAACAAGAACAACAAGAACATCAAGAACTACAACAATAACAAGGACAGCAACAACAACTACAACAAGAACAGCAAGAACAACAACAACAACAACAAGAACAACAACAAGAACAACAAGAACAACAAGATCAACAAAAACAACATCTACAACAATAACAGCAAGAACAACAACAACAACAACAACAAGAACAACAAGAACAGAAAGAACAACAAGGACAACAAGAACAAGAACAGCAAGAGCAACAACAACAAGAACCGCATGAACAACAACAACAAGAACAACAAGAACAACAACAAGAACAACAAGAGCAACAAGAACAACAAGAGCAACAAGAACAACAAGAACAACAAGATCAATAAGAACAACAAGCACAACAAGAACAACAAGGACAACAACAACAAGAACAACAAGGACAACAACAACAAGGACAACTAGAACAACAACAAGAAGAACAACAAGAACAACATGAACAGCAAAAACAACAAGAACAACAAGAACAACAAGAACAACAAGAACAACAAGAACAACAAGAACAACAAGAACAACAAGAACAACAAGAACAACAAGAACAACAAGAACAACCGGAACAAAAAGAACAACAAGAACAACCGGAACAACAAGAACAACAAGAACAACCAGAACAACAACAACAAGAACAACTAGAACAACAACAAGAACAACAACAACAACAAGAACAACAACAACAACAAGAACAACAAGAACAACAAGAACAACAACAACAACAACAACAAGAACAACAAGAACAACAAGAACAACAAGAACAACGAGAACAACGAGTACAACGAGAACAACGAGAACAACGAGAACAACAAGAACAACCAGAACAGCATGAACCACCAGAACAGCAAGAACAACAAGAGCAACAAGAGCAACAATAACAACAAGAACAACAAGAACAACAAGAACAACAAGAACAACAAGAACAACAAGAACAACATCTACAACAAGAACAGCAAGAACAACAACAACAACAAGAACAACAAGAACAGAAAGGACAACAAGGACAACAAGAACAAGAACAGCAAGAGCAACAACAACAAGAACCGCATGAACAACAAAAACAAGAACAACAAGAACAACAACAAGAACAACAAGAGCAACAAGAACAACAAGAGCAACAAGAACAACAAGAACAACAAGAAAAACAAGAACAAGAACAACAACATCAACCAGAACAACAACAACATGAACAACAAGAACAACAACAGCAACAACAACAACAAGGACAACAAGAACAACAAGAGCAAAAAGAACAACAAGAACAACGAGAACAACGAGAACAACGGGAACAACGAGAACAACAACAAGAACAACAACAACAACAACAACAACAACAACAACTAGAACAACAAGAACAACAAGAACACCAAGAACACCAAGAACAAAAAGAACAACAAGAACAACAAGAACCACAAGAACATCAAGGACAACAACAACATGAACAACAAGAACATCAACAACCAGAACAACAACAACAACAACAACAAGAACAAAAAGAATAACAACAACATGAACAACAAGAACATCAACAACCAGAACAACAAGAACAACAACAGCAACAAGAACAACAAGAGCAACAATAACAACAAGAACAACACGAACAACAAGAACAACAAGAACAACAAGAACAACAAGAACAACAAGAACAACAAGAACAACGAGAACAACGAGAACAACGAGAACAACGAGAACAACGAGAACTACGAGATCAACAAGAACAACCAGAACAGCAAGAAAAACAACGAGAACAACAAGAACAACAAGAACAACAAGATCAACAATGACAACAAGAACAACAACAAGAACAACAAGATCAACAAAAACAACATCTACAACAAGATCAGCAAGAACAACAACAACAACAACAAGAACAACAAGAACAGAAAGAACAACAAGGACAACAAGAACAAGAACAGCAAGAGCAACAACAACAAGAACCGCATGAACAACAACAACAAGAACAACAAGAACAACAACAAGAACAACAAGAGCAACAAGAACAACAAGAGCAACAAGAACAACAAGAACAACAAGAAAAACAAGAACAAGAACAACAACATCAACCAGAACAACAACAACATGAACAACAAGAACAACAACAGCAACAACAACAACAAGGACAACAAGAACAACAAGAGCAAAAAGAACAACAAGAACAACGAGAACAACGAGAACAACGGGAACAACGAGAACAACAACAAGAACAACAACAACAACAACAACAACAACAACAACTAGAACAACAAGAACAACAAGAACACCAAGAACACCAAGAACAAAAAGAACAACAAGAACAACAAGAACAACAAGAACATCAAGAACAACAACAACATGAACAACAAGAACATCAACAACCAGAACAACAACAACAACAACAACAAGAACAAAAAGAACAACAACAACATGAACAACAAGAACATCAACAACCA
>NC_135020.1:187500-207500 GCF_051020955.1 Megalopta genalis | reverse complement strand
AGAACATCAAGAACAACAACAACATGAACAACAAGAACATCAACAACCAGAACAACAACAACAACAACAACAAGAACAAAAAGAACAACAACAACATGAACAACAAGAACATCAACAACCAGAACAACAAGAACAACAACAGCAACGAGAGCAACAAGAGCAACAATAACAACAAGAACAACACGAACAACAAGAACAACAAGAACAACAAGAACAACAAGATCAACAAGAACAACAAGAACAACGAGAACAACGAGAACAACGAGAACAACAAGAGCAACAAGAACAACAAGAACAACAAGAACAACAACAACAACAACAACAACAACTAGAACAACAAGAACACCAAGAACACCAAGAACAAAAAGAACAACAAGAACAACAAGAACATCAAGAACAACAACAACATGAACAACAAGAACAACAAGAACAACAAGAACAACGAGAACAACGAGAACAACGAGAACAACGAGAACAACGAGAACAACGAGAACAACAAGAACAACCAGAACAGCAAGAAGAACAACAAGAACAACAAGAACAACAAGAACAACAAGAACAACAAGAACAACAAGAACAACAAGATCAACAATAACAACAAGAACAACAAGAACAACAAGAACAACAAGAACAACAAGAACAACAAGAACAACAAGAACAACAAGAACAACAAGAACAACAAGAACATCAAGAACTACAACAATAACAAGGACAGCAACAACAACTACAACAAGAACAGCAAGAACAACAACAACAACAACAAGAACAACAACAAGAACAACAAGATCAACAAAAACAACATCTACAACAATAACAGCAAGAACATCAACAACAACAACAAGAACAACAAGAACAGAAAGAACAACAAGGACAACAAGAACAAGAACAGCAAGAGCAACAACAACAAGAACCGCATGAACAACAACAACAAGAACAACAAGAACAACAACAAGAACAACAAGAGCAACAAGAACAACAAGAGCAACAAGAACAACAAGAACAACAAGATCAATAAGAACAACAAGCACAACAAGAACAACAAGGACAACAACAACAAGAACAACAAGGACAACAACAACAAGGACAACTAGAACAACAACAAGAAGAACAACAAGAACAACATGAACAACAAGAACAACAAGAACAACAAGAACAACAAGAACAACAAGAACAACAAGAACAACAAGAACAACAAGAACAACAAGAACAACAAGAACAACAAGAACAACAAGAACAACAAGAACAACAAGAACAACAAGAACAACAAGAACAACAAGAACAACAAGAACAACAAGAACAACAAGAACAACAAGAACAACAAGAACAACAAGAACAACAAGAACAACAAGAACAACAAGAACAACAAGAACAACAAGAACAACAAGAACAACAAGAACAACAAGTACAACAAGAACAACAAGAACAACAAGAACAACAACAACAAGGACAACTAGAACAACAACAAGAAGAACAACAAGAACAACATGAACAACGAGAACAACGAGAACAACGAGAACAACGAGAACAACGAGAACAACAACAACAAGGACAACTAGAACAACAACAAGAAGAACAACAAGAACAACATGAACAACAAGAACAATAAGAACAACAAGAGCAACAAGAACAACAAGAACAACAAGAACAACAAGAACAACAAGAACAGCAAGAACAACAAGAACAACAAGAACAACAAGAACAACAAGAACAACAAGAACAACAAGAACAACAAGAACAACAAGAACAACAAGAACAACAAGAACAACAAGAACAACAAGAACAACAAGAACAACGAGAACGAGAACAACGAGAACAACAAGAACAACAAGAACAACGAGAACGAGAACAACGAGAACAACGAGAACAACAACAACAAGGACAACTAGAACAACAACAAGAAGAACAACAAGAACAACATGAACAACAAGAACAATAAGAACAACAAGAACAACAAGAACAACGAGAACAACGAGAACAACGAGAACAACGAGAACAACGAGAACAACGAGAACAACGAGAACAACAAGAACAACCAGAACAGCAAGAAAAACAACGAGAACAACAAGAACAACAACAACAACAACAACAACAACAACTAGAACAACAAGAACAACAAGAACAACAAGAACAACGAGAACAACGAGAACAACGAGAACAACGAGAACAACGAGAACAACGAGAACAACAAGAACAACCAGAACACCAAGAACACCAAGAACAAAAAGAACAACAAGAACAACAAGAACAACAAGAACATCAAGAACAACAACAACATGAACAACAAGAACATCAACAACCAGAACAACAACAACAACAACAAGAACAAAAAGAACAACAACAACATGAACAACAAGAACATCAACAACCAGAACAACAAGAACAACAACAGCAACAAGAGCAACAAGAGCAACAATAACAACAAGAACAACACGAACAACAAGAACAACAAGAACAACAAGAACAACAAGAACAACAAGAACAACAAGAACAACGAGAACAACGAGAACAACGAGAACATCGAGAACAACGAGAACTACGAGATCAACAAGAACAACCAGAACAGCAAGAAAAACAACGAGAACAACAAGAACAACAAGATCAACAATGACAACAAGAACAACAACAAGAACAACAAGATCAACAAAAACAACATCTACAACAAGATCAGCAAGAACAACAACAACAACAACAAGAACAACAAGAACAGAAAGAACAACAAGGACAACAAGAACAAGAACAGCAAGAGCAACAACAACAAGAACCGCATGAACAACAACAACAAGAACAACAAGAACAACAACAAGAACAACAAGAGCAACAAGAACAACAAGAACAACAAGAACAGAAAGAACAACAAGGACAACAAGAACAAGAACAGCAAGAGCAACAACAACAAGAACCGCATGAACAACAACAACAAGAACAACAAAAACAACAACAAGAACAACAAGAGCAACAAGAACAACAAGAGCAACAAGAACAACAAGAACAACAAGATCAATAAGAACAACAAGCACAACAAGAACAACAAGGACAACAACAACAAGAACAACAAGGACAACAACAACAAGGACAACTAGAACAACAACAAGAAGAACAACAAGAACAACATGAACAGCAAAAACAACAAGAACAACAAGAACAACAAGAACAACAAGGACAACAAGAACAACAAGAACAACAAGAACAACAAGAACAACAAGAACAACCGGAACAAAAAGAACAACAAGAACAACCGGAACAACAAGAACAACAAGAACAACCAGAACAACAACAACAAGAACAACTAGAACAACAACAAGAACAACAACAACAACAACAACAAGAACAACAACAACAACAAGAACAACAAGAACAACAAGAACAACAACAACAACAACAACAAGAACAACAAGAACAACAAGAACAACAAGAACAACAAGAACAACGAGAACAACGAGTACAACGAGAACAACGAGAACAACGAGAACAACAAGAACAACCAGAACAGCATGAACCACCAGAACAGCAAGAACAACAAGAGCAACAAGAGCAACAATAACAACAAGAACAACAAGAACAACAAGAACAACAAGAACAACATCTACAACAAGAACAGCAAGAACAACAACAACAACAACAAGAACAACAAGAACAGAAAGAACAACAAGGACAACAAGAACAAGAACAGCAAGAGCAACAACAACAAGAACCGCATGAACAACAAAAACAAGAACAACAAGAACAACAACAAGAACAACAAGAGCAACAAGAACAACAAGAACAACAAGAAAAACAAGAACAAGAACAACAACATCAACCAGAACAACAACAACATGAACAACAAGAACAACAACAGCAACAACAACAACAAGGACAACAAGAACAACAAGAGCAAAAAGAACAACAAGAACAACGAGAACAACGAGAACAACGGGAACAACGAGAACAACAACAAGAACAACAACAACAACAACAACAACAACAACAACTAGAACAACAAGAACAACAAGAACACCAAGAACACCAAGAACAAAAAGAACAACAAGAACAACAAGAACAACAAGAACATCAAGAACAACAACAACATGAACAACAAGAACATCAACAACCAGAACAACAACAACAACAACAACAAGAACAAAAAGAACAACAACAACATGAACAACAAGAACATCAACAACCAGAACAACAAGAACAACAACAGCAACAAGAGCAACAAGAGCAACAATAACAACAAGAACAACACGAACAACAAGAACAACAAGAACAACAAGAACAACAAGAACAACAAGAACAACAAGAACAACGAGAACAACGAGAACAACGAGAACATCGAGAACAACGAGAACTACGAGATCAACAAGAACAACCAGAACAGCAAGAAAAACAACGAGAACAACAAGAACAACAAGATCAACAATGACAACAAGAACAACAACAAGAACAACAAGATCAACAAAAACAACATCTACAACAAGATCAGCAAGAACAACAACAACAACAACAAGAACAACAAGAACAGAAAGAACAACAAGGACAACAAGAACAAGAACAGCAAGAGCAACAACAACAAGAACCGCATGAACAACAACAACAAGAACAACAAGAACAACAACAAGAACAACAAGAGCAACAAGAACAACAAGAGCAACAAGAACAACAAGAACAACAAGAAAAACAAGAACAAGAACAACAACATCAACCAGAACAACAACAACATGAACAACAAGAACAACAACAGCAACAACAACAACAAGGACAACAAGAACAACAAGAGCAAAAAGAACAACAAGAACAACGAGAACAACGAGAACAACGGGAACAACGAGAACAACAACAAGAACAACAACAACAACAACAACAACAACAACTAGAACAACAAGAACAACAAGAACACCAAGAACACCAAGAACAAAAAGAACAACAAGAACAACAAGAACAACAAGAACATCAAGAACAACAACAACATGAACAACAAGAACATCAACAACCAGAACAACAACAACAACAACAACAAGAACAAAAAGAACAACAACAACATGAACAACAAGAACATCAACAACCAGAACAACAAGAACAACAACAGCAACGAGAGCAACAAGAGCAACAATAACAACAAGAACAACACGAACAACAAGAACAACAAGAACAACAAGAACAACAAGATCAACAAGAACAACAAGAACAACGAGAACAACGAGAACAACGAGAACAACAAGAGCAACAAGAACAACAAGAACAACAAGAACAACAACAACAACAACAACAACAACTAGAACAACAAGAACACCAAGAACACCAAGAACAAAAAGAACAACAAGAACAACAAGAACATCAAGAACAACAACAACATGAACAACAAGAACAACAAGAACAACAAGAACAACGAGAACAACGAGAACAACAAGAACAACAAGAACAACCAGAACAGCAAGAAGAACAACAAGAACAACCAGAACAGCAAGAAGAACAACAAGAACAACAAGAACAACAAGAACAACAAGAACAACAAGAACAACAAGAACAACAAGAACAACAAGATCAACAATAACAACAAGAACAACAAGAACAACAAGAACAACAAGAACAACAAGAACAACAAGAACAACAAGAACAACAAGAACATCAAGAACTACAACAATAACAAGGACAGCAACATCAACTACAACAAGAACAGCAAGAACAACAACAACAACAACAAGAACAACAACAAGAACAACAAGATCAACAAAAACAACATCTACAACAATAACAGCAAGAACATCAACAACAACAACAAGAACAACAAGAACAGAAAGAACAACAAGGACAACAAGAACAAGAACAGCAAGAGCAACAACAACAAGAACCGCATGAACAACAACAACAAGAACAACAAGAACAACAACAAGAACAACAAGAGCAACAAGAACAACAAGAGCAACAAGAACAACAAGAACAACAAGATCAATAAGAACAACAAGCACAACAAGAACAACAAGGACAACAACAACAAGAACAACAAGGACAACAACAACAAGGACAACTAGAACAACAACAAGAAGAACAACAAGAACAACATGAACAGCAAAAACAACAAGAACAACAAGAACAACAAGAACAACAAGAACAACAAGAACAACAAGAACAACAAGAGCAACAAGAACAACAAGAACAACAAGAACAACAAGAACAACCGGAACAAAAAGAACAACAAGAACAACCGGAACAACAAGAACAACAAGAACAACCAGAACAACAACAACAAGAACAACTAGAACAACAACAAGAACAACAACAACAACAACAACAACAACAACAAGAACAACAACAACAACAAGAACAACAAGAACAACAAGAACAACAACAACAACAACAACAACAAGAACAACAAGAACAACAAGAACAACAAGAACAACGAGAACAACGAGTACAACGAGAACAACGAGAACAACGAGAACAACAAGAACAACCAGAACAGCATGAACCACCAGAACGGCAAGAACAACCAGAACAGCAAGAACAACAAGAGCAACAAGAACAACTACAACAACAAGGACAACAAGACAACATGAACAGCAAGAACAACAAGAACAACAAGAACAAGAACAACAAGAACAACCGGAACAACAAGAACAACAAGAACAACCGGAACAACAAGAACAACAAGAACAACCAGAACAACTACAACAAGAACAACTAGAACAACAACAACAACAACAACAACAACAACAACAACAACAACAACAAGAACAACAACAACAACAACAAGAACTACAAGAACAACAAGAACAACAAGAACAACAAGAACAACATCTACAACAAGAACAGCAAGAACAACAACAACAACAACAAGAACAACAAGAACAGAAAGAACAACAAGGACAACAAGAACAAGAACAGCAAGAGCAACAACAACAAGAACCGCATGAACAACAACAACAAGAACAACAAGAGCAACAAGAACAACAAGAACAACAAGAAAAACAAGAACAAGAACAACAACATCAACCAGAACAACAACAACATGAACAACAAGAACAACAACAGCAACAACAACAACAAGGACAACAAGAACAACAAGAGCAAAAAGAACAACAAGGACAACGAGAACAACGAGAACAACGGGAACAACGAGAACAACAACAAGAACAACAACAACAACAACAACAACAACTAGAACAACAAGAACAACAAGAACAACAAGAACACCAAGAACACCAAGAACAAAAAGAACAACAAGAACAACAAGAACAACAAGAACATCAAGAACAACAACAACATGAACAACAAGAACATCAACAACCAGAACAACAACAACAACAACAACAAGAACAAAAAGAACAACAACAACATGAACAACAAGAACATCAACAACCAGAACAACAAGAACAACAACAGCAACAAGAGCAACAAGAGCAACAATAACAACAAGAACAACACGAACAACAAGAACAACAAGAACAACAAGAACAACAAGAACAACAAGAACAACAAGAACAACGAGAACAACGAGAACAACGAGAGCAACGAGAACAACGAGAACAACGAGAACAACGAGAACAACGAGAACAACAAGAACAACCAGAACAGCAAGAAAAACAACGAGAACAACAAGAACAACAACAACAACAACAACAACAACAACTAGAACAACAAGAACAACAAGAACACCAAGAACACCAAGAACAAAAAGAACAACAAGAACAACAAGAACATCAAGAACAACAACAACATGAACAACAAGAACATCAACAACCAGAACAACAACAAGAACAAAAAGAACAACAACAACATGAACAACAAGAACATCAACAACCAGAACAACAAGAACAACAACAGCAACAAGAGCAACAAGAGCAACAATAACAACAAGAACAACAAGAACAACAAGAACAACAAGAACAACAAGAACAACAAGAACAACAAGAACAACGAGAACAACGAGTACAACGAGAACAACGAGAACAACGAGAACAACAAGAACAACCAGAACAGCATGAACCACCAGAACAGCAAGAACAACAAGAGCAACAAGAGCAACAATAACAACAAGAACAACAAGAACAACAAGAACAACAAGAACAACATCTACAACAATAACAGCAAGAACATCAACAACAACAACAAGAACAACAAGAACAGAAAGAACAACAAGGACAACAAGAACAAGAACCGCAAGAGCAACAACAACAAGAACCGCATGAACAACAACAACAAGAACAACAAGAACAACAACAAGAACAACAAGAGCAACAAGAACAACAAGAGCAACAAGAACAACAAGAACAACAAGATCAATAAGAACAACAAGCACAACAAGAACAACAAGGACAACAACAACAAGAACAACAAGGACAACAACAACAAGGACAACTAGAACAACAACAAGAAGAACAACAAGAACAACATGAACAGCAAAAACAACAAGAACAACAAGAACAACAAGAACAACAAGAACAACAAGAACAACAAGAACAACAAGAGCAACAAGAACAACAAGAACAACAAGAACAACAAGAACAACCGGAACAAAAAGAACAACAAGAACAACCGGAACAACAAGAACAACAAGAACAACCAGAACAACAACAACAAGAACAACTAGAACAACAACAAGAACAACAACAACAACAACAACAACAAGAACAACAACAACAACAAGAACAACAAGAACAACAAGAACAACAACAACAACAACAACAAGAACAACAAGAACAACAAGAACAACAAGAACAACGAGAACAACGAGTACAACGAGAACAACGAGAACAACGAGAACAACAAGAACAACCAGAACAGCATGAACCACCAGAACAGCAAGAACAACCAGAATAGCAAGAACAACAAGAGCAACAAGAACAACTACAACAACAAGGACAACAAGACAACATGAACAGCAAGAACAACAAGAACAACAAGAACAAGAACAACAAGAACAACCGGAACAACAAGAACAACAAGAACAACCGGAACAACAAGAACAACAAGAACAACCAGAACAACTACAACAAGAACAACTAGAACAACAACAACAACAACAACAAGAACAACAACAACAACAACAAGAACAACAACAACAACAACAAGAACTACAAGAACAACAAGAACTACAAGAACAACAAGAACAACAAGAACAGCAAGAACAACAACAACAACAACAAGAACAACAAGAACAACAAGAACAGAAAGAACAACAAGGACAACAAGAACAAGAACAGCAAGAGCAACAACAACAAGAACAACAAGAACAACAAGATCAACAAGAACAACAAGAACAACGAGAACAACGAGAACAACGAGAACAACAAGAGCAACAAGAACAACAAGAACAACAACAACAACAACAACAACAACAACAACAACAACAACTAGAACAACAAGAACACCAAGAACACCAAGAACAAAAAGAACAACAAGAACAACAAGAACATCAAGAACAACAACAACATGAACAACAAGAACAACAAGAACAACAAGAACAACGAGAACAACGAGAACAACGAGAACAACGAGAACAACGAGAACAACAAGAACAACCAGAACAGCAAGAAGAACAACAAGTACAACAAGAACAACAAGAACAACAAGAACAACAAGAACAACAAGATCAACAATAACAACAAGAACAACAAGAACAACAAGAACAACAAGAACAACAAGAACAACAAGAACATCAAGAACTACAACAATAACAAGGACAGCAACAACAACTACAACAAGAACAGCAAGAACAACAACAACAACAACAAGAACAACAACAAGAACAACAAGAACAACAAGATCAACAAAAACAACATCTACAACAATAACAGCAAGAACATCAACAACAACAACAAGAACAACAAGAACAGAAAGAACAACAAGGACAACAAGAACAAGAACAGCAAGAGCAACAACAACAAGAACCGCATGAACAACAACAACAAGAACAACAAGAACAACAACAAGAACAACAAGAGCAACAAGAACAACAAGAGCAACAAGAACAACAAGAACAACAAGATCAGTAAGAACAACAAGCACAACAAGAACAACAAGGACAACAACAACAAGAACAACAAGGACAACAACAACAAGGACAACTAGAACAACAACAAGAAGAACAACAAGAACAACATGAACAGCAAAAACAACAAGAACAACAAGAACAACAAGAACAACAAGAACAACAAGAACAACAAGAGCAACAGGAACAACAAGAACAACAAGAACAACAAGAACAACCGGAACAAAAAGAACAACAAGAACAACCGGAACAACAAGAACAACAAGAACAACCAGAACAACAACAACAAGAACAACTAGAACAACAACAAGAACAACAACAACAACAACAACAACAACAACAACAACAAGAACAACAACAACAACAAGAACAACAAGAACAACAAGAACAACAAGAACAACAAGAACAACAAGAACAACAACAACAACAACAACAACAAGAACAACAAGAACAACAAGAACAACGAGAACAACGAGTACAACGAGAACAACGAGAACAACGAGAACAACAAAAACAACCAGAACAGCATGAACCACCAGAACAGCAAGAACAACCAGAACAGCAAGAACAACAAGAGCAACAAGAACAACTACAACAACAAGGACAACAAGACAACATGAACAGCAAGAACAACAAGAACAACAAGAACAAGAACAACAAGAACAACCGGAACAACAAGAACAACAAGAACAACCGGAACAACAAGAACAACAAGAACAACCAGAACAACTACAACAAGAACAACTAGAACAACAACAACAACAACAACAAGAACAACAACAACAACAACAAGAACAACAACAACAACAACAAGAACTACAAGAACAACAAGAACAACAAGAACAACAAGAACAACATCTACAACAAGAACAGCAAGAACAACAACAAGAACAACAAGAACAGCAAGAACAGAAAGAACAACAAGGACAACAAGAACAAGAACAGCAAGAGCAACAACAACAAGAACCGCATGAACAACAACAACAAGAACAACAAGAACAACAACAAGAACAACAAGAGCAACAAGAACAACAAGAACAACAAGAAAAACAAGAACAAGAACAACAACATCAACCAGAACAACAACAACATGAACAACAAGAACAACAACAAGCAACAACAACAACAAGGACAACAAGAACAACAAGAGCAAAAAGAACAACAAGAACAACGAGAACAACGAGAACAACGGGAACAACGAGAACAACAACAAGAACAACAACAACAACAACAACAACTAGAACAACAAGAACAACAAGAACGCCAAGAACACCAAGAACAAAAAGAACAACAAGAACAACAAGAACAACAAGAACATCAAGAACAACAACAACATGAACAACAAGAACATCAACAACCAGAACAACAACAACAACAACAACAAGAACAAAAAGAACAACAACAACATGAACAACAAGAACATCAACAACCAGAACAACAAGAACAACAACAGCAACAAGAGCAACAAGAGCAACAATAACAACAAGAACAACAAGAACAACAAGAACAACAAGAACAACAAGAACAACAAGAACAACAAGAACAACAAGAACAACGAGAACAACGAGAACAACGAGAACAACGAGAACAACGAGAACAACGAGAACAACGAGAACAACAAGAACAACCAGAACAGCAAGAAAAACAACGAGAACAACAAGAACAACAACAACAACAACAACAACAACAACTAGAACAACAAGAACAACAAGAACACCAAGAACACCAAGAACAAAAAGAACAACAAGAACAACAAGAACATCAAGAACAACAACAACATGAAC
Source organism: Megalopta genalis (assembly GCF_051020955.1). Lineage (NCBI taxonomy): Eukaryota > Metazoa > Arthropoda > Insecta > Hymenoptera > Halictidae > Megalopta > Megalopta genalis. Next base: position 195,746 of record NC_135020.1, on the reverse strand, counting down.
AACAAGAACATCAACAACCAGAACAACAACAAGAACAAAAAGAACAACAACAACATGAACAACAAGAACATCAACAACCAGAACAACAAGAACAACAACAGCAACAAGAGCAACAAGAGCAACAATAACAACAAGAACAACAAGAACAACAAGAACAACAAGAACAACAAGAACAACAAGAACAACAAGAACAACAAGAACAACAAGAACAACGAGAACAACGAGAACAACGAGAACAACGAGAACAACGAGAACAACGAGAACAACAAGAACAACCAGAACAGCAAGAAGAACAACAAGAACAACAAGAACAACAAGAGCAACAAGAACAACAAGAACAACAAGATCAACAATAACAACAAGAACAACAAGAACAACAAGAACAACAAGAACATCAAGGACTACAACAATAACAAGGACAGCAACAACAACTACAACAAGAACAGCAAGAACAACAACAACAACAACAAGAACAACAACAAGAACAACAAGAACAACAAGAACAACAAGATCAACAAAAACAACATCTACAACAATAACAGCAAGAACAACAACAACAACAACAACAAGAACAACAAGAACAGAAAGAACAACAAGGACAACAAGAACAAGAACAGCAAGAGCAACAACAACAAGAACCGCATGAACAACAACAACAAGAACAACAAGAACAACAACAAGAACAACAAGAGCAACAAGAACAACATGAACAGCAAAAACAACAAGAACAACAAGAACAACAAGAACAACAAGATCAACAAGAACAACAAGAGCAACAAGAACAACAAGAACAACAAGAACAACAAGAACAACCGGAACAAAAAGAACAACAAGAACAACAAGAACAACAAGAACAACCAGAACAACAACAACAAGAACAACTAGAACAACAACAAGAACAACAACAACAACAACAACAACAACAAGAACAACAACAACAACAAGAACAACAAGAACAACAAGAACAACAAGAACAACAAGAACAACAAGATCAACAAAAACAACATCTACAACAATAACAGCAAGAACAACAACAACAACAACAACAAGAACAACAAGAACAGAAAGAACAACAAGGACAACAAGAACAAGAACAGCAAGAGCAACAACAACAAGAACCGCATGAACAACAACAACAAGAACAACAAGAACAACAACAAGAACAACAAGAGCAACAAGAACAACATGAACAGCAAAAACAACAAGAACAACAAGAACAACAAGAACAACAAGAACAACAAGAACAACAAGAGCAACAAGAACAACAAGAACAACAAGAACAACAAGAACAACCGGAACAAAAAGAACAACAAGAACAACCGGAACAACAAGAACAACAAGAACAACCAGAACAACAACAACAAGAACAACTAGAACAACAACAAGAACAACAACAACAACAACAACAACAACAAGAACAACAACAACACCAAGAACAAAAAGAACAACAAGAACAACAAGAACAACAAGAACATCAAGAACAACAACAACATGAACAACAAGAACATCAACAACCAGAACAACAACAACAACAACAACAAGAACAAAAAGAACAACAACAACATGAACAACAAGAACATCAACAACCAGAACAACAAGAACAACAACAGCAACAAGAGCAACAAGAGCAACAATAACAACAAGAACAACACGAACAACAAGAACAACAAGAACAACAAGAACAACAAGAACAACAAGAACAACAAGAACAACAAGAACAACAAGAACAACAAGAACAACAAGAACAACAAGAACAACATCTACAACAAGAACAGCAAGAACAACAACAACAACAACAAGAACAACAAGAACAGAAAGAACAACAAGGACAACAAGAACAAGAACAGCAAGAGCAACAACAACAAGAACCGCATGAACAACAACAACAAGAACAACAAGAACAACAACAAGAACAACAAGAGCAACAAGAACAACGAGAACAACGAGAACAACGAGAACAACGAGAACAACGAGAACAACAAGAACAACAAGAACAACAAGAACAACATCTACAACAAGAACAGCAAGAACAACAACAAGAACAACAAGAACAACAAGAACAGAAAGAACAACAAGGACAACAAGTACAAGAGCAACAAGAGCAACAATAACAACAAGAACAACAAGAACAACAAGAACAACATCTACAACAAGAACAGCAAGAACAACAACAAGAACAACAAGAGCAACAAGAACAACAAGAACAACAAGAAAAACAAGAACAAGAACAACAACATCAACCAGAACAACAACAACATGAACAACAAGAACAACAACAGCAACAACAACAACAAGGACAACAAGAACAACAAGAGCAAAAAGAACAACAAGAACAACGAGAACAACGAGAACAACGGGAACAACGAGAACAACAACAAGAACAACAACAACAACAACAACAACAACAACAACTAGAACAACAAGAACAACAAGAACACCAAGAACACCAAGAACAAAAAGAACAACAAGAACAACAAGAACAACAAGAACATCAAGAACAACAACAACATGAACAACAAGAACATCAACAACCAGAACAACAACAACAACAACAACAAGAACAAAAAGAACAACAACAACATGAACAACAAGAACATCAACAACCAGAACAACAAGAACAACAACAGCAACAAGAGCAACAAGAGCAACAATAACAACAAGAACAACACGAACAACAAGAACAACAAGAACAACAAGAACAACAAGAACAACAAGAACAACAAGAACAACGAGAACAACGAGAACAACGAGAACATCGAGAACAACGAGAACTACGAGATCAACAAGAACAACCAGAACAGCAAGAAAAACAACGAGAACAACAAGAACAACAAGATCAACAATGACAACAAGAACAACAACAAGAACAACAAGATCAACAAAAACAACATCTACAACAAGATCAGCAAGAACAACAACAACAACAACAAGAACAACAAGAACAGAAAGAACAACAAGGACAACAAGAACAAGAACAGCAAGAGCAACAACAACAAGAACCGCATGAACAACAACAACAAGAACAACAAGAACAACAACAAGAACAACAAGAGCAACAAGAACAACAAGAGCAACAAGAACAACAAGAACAACAAGAAAAACAAGAACAAGAACAACAACATCAACCAGAACAACAACAACATGAACAACAAGAACAACAACAGCAACAACAACAACAAGGACAACAAGAACAACAAGAGCAAAAAGAACAACGAGAACAACGAGAACAACGAGAACAACGAGAACAACGAGAACAACGAGAACAACGAGAACAACGAGAACAACAAGAACAACCAGAACAGCAAGAAAAACAACGAGAACAACAAGAACAACAACAACAACAACAACAACAACAACTAGAACAACAAGAACAACAAGAACACCAAGAACACCAAGAACAAAAAGAACAACAAGAACAACAAGAACATCAAGAACAACAACAACATGAACAACAAGAACATCAACAACCAGAACAACAACAAGAACAAAAAGAACAACAACAACATGAACAACAAGAACATCAACAACCAGAACAACAAGAACAACGAGAACAACGAGAACAACGAGAACAACGAGAACAACGAGAACAACGAGAACAACGAGAACAACAAGAACAACCAGAACAGCAAGAAAAACAACGAGAACAACAAGAACAACAACAACAACAACAACAACAACAACTAGAACAACAAGAACAACAAGAACACCAAGAACACCAAGAACAAAAAGAACAACAAGAACAACAAGAACATCAAGAACAACAACAACATGAACAACAAGAACATCAACAACCAGAACAACAACAAGAACAAAAAGAACAACAACAACATGAACAACAAGAACATCAACAACCAGAACAACAAGAACAACAACAGCAACAAGAGCAACAAGAGCAACAAGAACAACAAGAACAACAAGAACAACAAGAACAACAAGAACAACAAGAACAACAAGAACAACAAGAACAACAAGAACAACAAGAACAACGAGAACAACGAGAACAACGAGAACAACGAGAACAACGAGAACAACAAGAACAACCAGAACAGCAAGAAGAACAAAAACAACATCTACAACAATAACAGCAAGAACAACAACAACAACAACAACAAGAACAACAAGAACAGAAAGAACAACAAGGACAACAAGAACAAGAACAGCAAGAGCAACAACAACAAGAACCGCATGAACAACAACAACAAGAACAACAAAAACAACAACAAGAACAACAAGAGCAACAAGAACAACAAGAGCAACAAGAACATCAAGAACAACAAGATCAATAAGAACAACAAGCACAACAAGAACAACAAGGACAACAACAACAAGAACAACAAGGACAACAACAACAAGGACAACTAGAACAACAACAAGAAGAACAACATGAACAACATGAACAGCAAAAACAACAAGAACAACAAGAACAACAAGAACAACAAGAACAGCAAGAACAACAAGAACAACAAGAACAACAAGAACAACAAGAACTACAAGAACAACCGGAACAAAAAGAACAACAAGAACAACCGGAACAACAAGAACAACAAGAACAACCAGAACAACAACAACAAGAACAACTAGAACAACAACAAGAACAACAACAACAACAACAACAAGAACAACAACAACAACAAGAACAACAAGAACAACAAGAACAACAACAACAACAACAACAAGAATAACAAGAACAACAAGAACAACAAGAACAACAAGAACAACGAGAACAACGAGTACAACGAGAACAACGAGAACAACGAGAACAACAAGAACAACCAGAACAGCATGAACCACCAGAACAGCAAGAACAACAAGAGCAACAAGAGCAACAATAACAACAAGAACAACAAGAACAACAAGAACAACATCTACAACAAGAACAGCAAGAACAACAACAACAACAACAAGAACAACAAGAACAGAAAGAACAACAAGGACAACAAGAACAAGAACAGCAAGAGCAACAACAACAAGAACCGCATGAACAACAAAAACAAGAACAACAAGAACAACAACAAGAACAACAAGAGCAACAAGAACAACAAGAGCAACAAGAACAACAAGAACAACAAGAAAAACAAGAACAAGAACAACAACATCAACCAGAACAACAACAACATGAACAACAAGAACAACAACAGCAACAACAACAACAAGGACAACAAGAACAACAAGAGCAAAAAGAACAACAAGAACAACGAGAACAACGAGAACAACGGGAACAACGAGAACAACAACAAGAACAACAACAACAACAACAACAACAACAACAACTAGAACAACAAGAACAACAAGAACACCAAGAACACCAAGAACAAAAAGAACAACAAGAACAACAAGAACAACAAGAACATCAAGAACAACAACAACATGAACAACAAGAACATCAACAACCAGAACAACAACAACAACAACAACAAGAACAAAAAGAACAACAACAACATGAACAACAAGAACATCAACAACCAGAACAACAAGAACAACAACAGCAACAAGAGCAACAAGAGCAACAATAACAACAAGAACAACACGAACAACAAGAACAACAAGAACAACAAGAACAACAAGAACAACGAGAACAACGAGAACAACGAGAACATCGAGAACAACGAGAACTACGAGATCAACAAGAACAACCAGAACAGCAAGAAAAACAACGAGAACAACAAGAACAACAAGATCAACAATGACAACAAGAACAACAACAAGAACAACAAGATCAACAAAAACAACATCTACAACAAGATCAGCAAGAACAACAACAACAACAACAAGAACAACAAGAACAGAAAGAACAACAAGGACAACAAGAACAAGAACAGCAAGAGCAACAACAACAAGAACCGCATGAACAACAACAACAAGAACAACAAGAACAACAACAAGAACAACAAGAGCAACAAGAACAACAAGAGCAACAAGAACAACAAGAACAACAAGAAAAACAAGAACAAGAACAACAACATCAACCAGAACAACAACAACATGAACAACAAGAACAACAACAGCAACAACAACAACAAGGACAACAAGAACAACAAGAGCAAAAAGAACAACAAGAACAACGAGAACAACGAGAACAACGGGAACAACGAGAACAACAACAAGAACAACAACAACAACAACAACAACAACAACAACTAGAACAACAAGAACAACAAGAACACCAAGAACACCAAGAACAAAAAGAACAACAAGAACAACAAGAACAACAAGAACATCAAGAACAACAACAACATGAACAACAAGAACATCAACAACCAGAACAACAACAACAACAACAACAAGAACAAAAAGAACAACAACAACATGAACAACAAGAACATCAACAACCAGAACAACAAGAACAACAACAGCAACGAGAGCAACAAGAGCAACAATAACAACAAGAACAACACGAACAACAAGAACAACAAGAACAACAAGAACAACAAGATCAACAAGAACAACAAGAACAACGAGAACAACGAGAACAACGAGAACAACAAGAGCAACAAGAACAACAAGAACAACAAGAACAACAACAACAACAACAACAACAACAACAACTAGAACAACAAGAACACCAAGAACACCAAGAACAACAAGAACAACAAGAACAACAAGAACAACAAGATCAACAATAACAACAAGAACAACAAGAACAACAAGAACAACAAGAACAACAAGAACAACAAGAACAACAAGAACAACAAGAACATCAAGAACTACAACAATAACAAGGACAGCAACAACAACTACAACAAGAACAGCAAGAACAACAACAACAACAACAAGAACAACAACAAGAACAACAAGAACAACAAGATCAACAAAAACAACATCTACAACAATAACAGCAAGAACATCAACAACAACAACAAGAACAACAAGAACAGAAAGAACAACAAGGACAACAAGAACAAGAACAGCAAGAGCAACAACAACAAGAACCGCATGAACAACAACAACAAGAACAACAAGAACAACAACAAGAACAACAAGAGCAACAAGAACAACAAGAGCAACAAGAACAACAAGAACAACAAGATCAATAAGAACAACAAGCACAACAAGAACAACAAGGACAACAACAACAAGAACAACAAGGACAACAACAACAAGGACAACTAGAACAACAACAAGAAGAACAACAAGAACAACATGAACAGCAAAAACAACAAGAACAACAAGAACAACAAGAACAACAAGAACAACAAGAACAACAAGAACAAGAACAACAAGAACAACAAGATCAACAAAAACAACATCTACAACAATAACAGCAAGAACAACAACAACAACAACAACAAGAACAACAAGAACAGAAAGAACAACAAGGACAACAAGAACAAGAACAGCAAGAGCAACAACAACAAGAACCGCATGAACAACAACAACAAGAACAACAAGAACAACAACAAGAACAACAAGAGCAACAAGAACAACATGAACAGCAAAAACAACAAGAACAACAAGAACAAGAACAACAAGAACAACCGGAACAACAAGAACAACAAGAACAACCGGAACAACAAGAACAACAAGAACAACCAGAACAACTACAACAAGAACAACTAGAACAACAACAACAACAACAACAAGAACAACAACAACAACAACAAGAACTACAAGAACAACAAGAACAACAAGAACAACAAGAACAACATCTACAACAAGAACAGCAAGAACAACAACAACAACAACAAGAACAACAAGAACAGAAAGAACAACAAGGACAACAAGAACAAGAACAGCAAGAGCAACAACAACAAGAACCGCATGAACAACAACAAGAACAACAAGAACAACAACAAGAACAACAAGAGCAACAAGAACAACAAGAGCAACAAGAACAACAAGAACAACAAGAAAAACAAGAACAAGAACAACAACATCAACCAGAACAACAACAACATGAACAACAAGAACAACAACAGCAACAACAACAACAAGGACAACAAGAACAACAAGAGCAAAAAGAACAACAAGAACAACGAGAACAACGGGAACAACGAGAACAACAACAAGAACAACAACAACAACAACAACAACAACTAGAACAACAAGAACAACAAGAACACCAAGAACACCAAGAACAAAAAGAACAACAAGAACAACAAGAACATCAAGAACAACAACAACATGAACAACAAGAACATCAACAACCAGAACAACAACAACAACAACAACAAGAACAAAAAGAACAACAACAACATGAACAACAAGAACATCAACAACCAGACCAACAAGAACAACAACAGCAACAA
>NC_135020.1:137500-182500 GCF_051020955.1 Megalopta genalis | reverse complement strand
ACAACAAGAACAACAAGAGCAAAAAGAACAACAAGAACAACGAGAACAACGAGAACAACGGGAACAACGAGAACAACAACAAGAACAACAACAACAACAACAACAACAACAACAACTAGAACAACAAGAACAACAAGAACACCAAGAACACCAAGAACAAAAAGAACAACAAGAACAACAAGAACAACAAGAACATCAAGAACAACAACAACATGAACAACAAGAACATCAACAACCAGAACAACAACAACAACAACAACAAGAACAAAAAGAACAACAACAACATGAACAACAAGAACATCAACAACCAGAACAACAAGAACAACAACAGCAACAAGAGCAACAAGAGCAACAATAACAACAAGAACAACACGAACAACAAGAACAACAAGAACAACAAGAACAACAAGAACAACAAGAACAACAAGAACAACGAGAACAACGAGAACAACGAGAACATCGAGAACAACGAGAACTACGAGATCAACAAGAACAACCAGAACAGCAAGAAAAACAACGAGAACAACAAGAACAACAAGATCAACAATGACAACAAGAACAACAACAAGAACAACAAGATCAACAAAAACAACATCTACAACAAGATCTGCAAGAACAACAACAACAACAACAAGAACAACAAGAACAGAAAGAACAACAAGGACAACAAGAACAAGAACAGCAAGAGCAACAACAACAAGAACCGCATGAACAACAACAACAAGAACAACAAGAACAACAACAAGAACAACAAGAGCAACAAGAACAACAAGAGCAACAAGAACAACAAGAGCAACAAGAACAACAAGAACAACAAGAAAAACAAGAACAAGAACAACAACATCAACCAGAACAACAACAACATGAACAACAAGAACAACAACAGCAACAACAACAACAAGGACAACAAGAACAACAAGAGCAAAAAGAACAACAAGAACAACGAGAACAACGAGAACAACGGGAACAACGAGAACAACAACAAGAACAACAACAACAACAACAACAACAACAACAACTAGAACAACAAGAACAACAAGAACACCAAGAACACCAAGAACAAAAAGAACAACAAGAACAACAAGAACAACAAGAACATCAAGAACAACAACAACATGAACAACAAGAACATCAACAACCAGAACAACAACAACAACAACAACAAGAACAAAAAGAACAACAACAACATGAACAACAAGAACATCAACAACCAGAACAACAAGAACAACAACAGCAACGAGAGCAACAAGAGCAACAATAACAACAAGAACAACACGAACAACAAGAACAACAAGAACAACAAGAACAACAAGATCAACAAGAACAACAAGAACAACGAGAACAACGAGAACAACGAGAACAACAAGAGCAACAAGAACAACAAGAACAACAAGAACAACAACAACAACAACAACAACAACAACAACTAGAACAACAAGAACACCAAGAACACCAAGAACAACAAGAACAACAAGAACAACAAGAACAACAAGATCAACAATAACAACAAGAACAACAAGAACAACAAGAACAACAAGAACAACAAGAACAACAAGAACATCAAGAACTACAACAATAACAAGGACAGCAACAACAACTACAACAAGAACAGCAAGAACAACAACAACAACAACAAGAACAACAACAAGAACAACAAGAACAACAAGATCAACAAAAACAACATCTACAACAATAACAGCAAGAACATCAACAACAACAACAAGAACAACAAGAACAGAAAGAACAACAAGGACAACAAGAACAAGAACAGCAAGAGCAACAACAACAAGAACCGCATGAACAACAACAACAAGAACAACAAGAACAACAACAAGAACAACAAGAGCAACAAGAACAACAAGAGCAACAAGAACAACAAGAACAACAAGATCAATAAGAACAACAAGCACAACAAGAACAACAAGGACAACAACAACAAGAACAACAAGGACAACAACAACAAGGACAACTAGAACAACAACAAGAAGAACAACAAGAACAACATGAACAGCAAAAACAACAAGAACAACAAGAACAACAAGAACAACAAGAGCAACAAGAACAACAAGAGCAACAAGAACAACAAGAACAACAAGAACAACAAGAACAACCGGAACAAAAAGAACAACAAGAACAACCGGAACAACAAGAACAACAAGAACAACCAGAACAACAACAACAAGAACAACTAGAACAACAACAAGAACAACAACAACAACAACAACAACAACAACAACAACAACAAGAACAACAAGAACAACAAGAACAACAACAACAACAACAACAACAAGAACAACAAGAACAACAAGAACAACAAGAACAACGAGAACAACGAGTACAACGAGAACAACGAGAACAACGAGAACAACAAGAACAACCAGAACAGCATGAACCACCAGAACAGCAAGAACAACCAGAACAGCAAGAACAACAAGAGCAACAAGAACAACTACAACAACAAGGACAACAAGACAACATGAACAGCAAGAACAACAAGAACAACAAGAACAAGAACAACAAGAACAACCGGAACAACAAGAACAACAAGAACAACCGGAACAACAAGAACAACAAGAACAACCAGAACAACTACAACAAGAACAACTAGAACAACAACAACAACAACAACAACAAGAACAACAACAACAACAACAAGAACAACAACAACAACAACAAGAACTACAAGAACAACAAGAACAACAAGAACAACAAGAACAACATCTACAACAAGAACAGCAAGAACAACAACAACAACAACAAGAACAACAAGAACAGAAAGAACAACAAGGACAACAAGAACAAGAACAGCAAGAGCAACAACAACAAGAACCGCATGAACAACAACAACAAGAACAACAAGAACAACAACAAGAACAACAAGAGCAACAAGAACAACAAGAACAACAAGAAAAACAAGAACAAGAACAACAACATCAACCAGAACAACAACAACATGAACAACAAGAACAACAAGAGCAACAACAACAACAAGGACAACAAGAACAACAAGAGCAAAAAGAACAACAAGAACAACGAGAACAACGAGAACAACGGGAACAACGAGAACAACAACAAGAACGACAACAACAACAACAACAACAACTAGAACAACAAGAACAACAAGAACACCAAGAACACCAAGAACAAAAAGAACAACAAGAACAACAAGAACAACAAGAACATCAAGAACAACAACAACATGAACAACAAGAACATCAACAACCAGAACAACAACAACAACAACAACAAGAACAAAAAGAACAACAACAACATGAACAACAAGAACATCAACAACCAGAACAACAAGAACAACAACAGCAACAAGAGCAACAAGAGCAACAATAACAACAAGAACAACACGAACAACAAGAACAACAAGAACAACAAGAACAACAAGAACAACAAGAACAACAAGAACAACGAGAACAACGAGAACAACGAGAACAACGAGAACAACGAGAACAACGAGAACAACGAGAACAACGAGAACAACGAGAACAACGAGAACAACAAGAACAACCAGAACAGCAAGAAAAACAACGAGAACAACAAGAACAACAACAACAACAACAACAACAACAACTAGAACAACAAGAACAACAAGAACACCAAGAACACCAAGAACAAAAAGAACAACAAGAACAACAAGAACATCAAGAACAACAACAACATGAACAACAAGAACATCAACAACCAGAACAACAACAAGAACAAAAAGAACAACAACAACATGAACAACAAGAACATCAACAACCAGAACAACAAGAACAACAACAGCAACAAGAGCAACAAGAGCAACAATAACAACAAGAACAACAAGAACAACAAGAACAACAAGAACAACAAGAACAACAAGAACAACAAGAACAACAAGAACAACAAGAACAACAAGAACAACGAGAACAACGAGAACAACGAGAACAACGAGAACAACGAGAACAACAAGAACAACCAGAACAGCAAGAAGAACAACAAGAACAACAAGAACAACAAGAGCAACAAGAACAACAAGAACAACAAGATCAACAATAACAACAAGAACAACAAGAACAACAAGAACAACAAGAACAACAAGAACAACAAGAACATCAAGAACAGCATGAACCACCAGAACAGCAAGAACAACCAGAACAGCAAGAACAACAAGAGCAACAAGAACAACAAGAACAACAAGAACAACAAGAACAACCGGAACAAAAAGAACAACAAGAACAACCGGAACAACAAGAACAACAAGAACAACCAGAACAACAACAACAAGAACAACTAGAACAACAACAAGAACAACAACAACAACAACAACAAGAACAACAACAACAACAAGAACAACAAGAACAACAAGAACAACAACAACAACAACAACAACAACAAGAACAACAAGAACAACAAGAACAACAAGAACAACAAGAACAACGAGAACAACGAGTACAACGAGAACAACGAGAACAACAAGAACAACCAGAACAGCATGAACCACCAGAACAGCAAGAACAACAAGAGCAACAAGAGCAACAATAACAACAAGAACAACAAGAACAACAAGAACAACAAGAACAACATCTACAACAATAACAGCAAGAACATCAACAACAACAACAAGAACAACAAGAACAGAAAGAACAACAAGGACAACAAGAACAAGAACAGCAAGAGCAACAACAACAAGAACCGCATGAACAACAACAACAAGAACAACAAGAACAACAACAAGAACAACAAGAGCAACAAGAACAACAAGAGCAACAAGAACAACAAGAACAACAAGATCAATAAGAACAACAAGCACAACAAGAACAACAAGGACAACAACAACAAGAACAACAAGGACAACAACAACAAGGACAACTAGAACAACAACAAGAAGAACAACAAGAACAACATGAACAGCAAAAACAACAAGAACAACAAGAACAACAAGAACAACAAGAACAACAAGAACAACAAGAGCAACAAGAACAACAAGAACAACAAGAACAACAAGAACAACCGGAACAAAAAGAACAACAAGAACAACCGGAACAACAAGAACAACAAGAACAACCAGAACAACAACAACAAGAACAACTAGAACAACAACAAGAACAACAACAACAACAACAACAACAAGAACAACAACAACAACAAGAACAACAAGAACAACAAGAACAACAACAACAACAACAACAAGAACAACAAGAACAACAAGAACAACAAGAACAACGAGAACAACGAGTACAACGAGAACAACGAGAACAACGAGAACAACAAGAACAACCAGAACAGCATGAACCACCAGAACAGCAAGAACAACCAGAACAGCAAGAACAACAAGAGCAACAAGAACAACTACAACAACAAGGACAACAAGACAACATGAACAGCAAGAACAACAAGAACAACAAGAACAAGAACAACAAGAACAACCGGAACAACAAGAACAACAAGAACAACCGGAACAACAAGAACAACAAGAACAACCAGAACAACTACAACAAGAACAACTAGAACAACAACAACAACAACAACAAGAACAACAACAACAACAACAAGAACAACAACAACAACAACAAGAACTACAAGAACAACAAGAACTACAAGAACAACAAGAACAACAAGAACAACATCTACAACAAGAACAGCAAGAACAACAACAACAACAACAAGAACAACAAGAACAGAAAGAATAACAAGGACAACAAGAACAAGAACAGCAAGAGCAACAACAACAAGAACAACAAGAACAACAAGATCAACAAGAACAACAAGAACAACGAGAACAACGAGAACAACGAGAACAACAAGAGCAACAAGAACAACAAGAACAACAAGAACAACAACAACAACAACAACAACAACAACTAGAACAACAAGAACACCAAGAACACCAAGAACAAAAAGAACAACAAGAACAACAAGAACATCAAGAACAACAACAACATGAACAACAAGAACAACAAGAACAACAAGAACAACGAGAACAACGAGAACAACGAGAACAACGAGAACAACGAGAACAACGAGAACAACAAGAACAACCAGAACAGCAAGAAGAACAACAAGTACAACAAGAACAACAAGAACAACAAGAACAACAAGAACAACAAGATCAACAATAACAACAAGAACAACAAGAACAACAAGAACAACAAGAACATCAAGAACTACAACAATAACAAGGACAGCAACAACAACTACAACAAGAACAGCAAGAACAACAACAACAACTACAACAAGAACAGCAAGAACAACAACAACAACAACAAGAACAACAACAAGAACAACAAGAACAACAAGATCAACAAAAACAACATCTACAACAATAACAGCAAGAACATCAACAACAACAACAAGAACAACAAGAACAGAAAGAACAACAAGGACAACAAGAACAAGAACAGCAAGAGCAACAACAACAAGAACCGCATGAACAACAACAACAAGAACAACAAGAACAACAACAAGAACAACAAGAGCAACAAGAACAACAAGAGCAACAAGAACAACAAGTACAACAAGATCAGTAAGAACAACAAGCACAACAAGAACAACAAGGACAACAACAACAAGAACAACAAGGACAACAACAACAAGGACAACTAGAACAACAACAAGAAGAACAACAAGAACAACATGAACAGCAAAAACAACAAGAACAACAAGAACAACAAGAACAACAAGAACAACAAGAACAACAAGAGCAACAAGAACAACAAGAACAACAAGAACAACAAGAACAACCGGAACAAAAAGAACAACAAGAACAACCGGAACAACAAGAACAACAAGAACAACCAGAACAACAACCACAAGAACAACTAGAACAACAACAAGAACAACAACAACAACAACAACAACAACAACAACAACAAGAACAACAACAACAACAAGAACAACAAGAACAACAAGAACAACAAGAACAACAACAACAACAACAACAACAACAAGAACAACAAGAACAACAAGAACAACGAGAACAACGAGTACAACGAGAACAACGAGAACAACGAGAACAACAAAAACAACCAGAACAGCATGAACCACCAGAACAGCAAGAACAACCAGAACAGCAAGAACAACAAGAGCAACAAGAACAACTACAACAACAAGGACAACAAGACAACATGAACAGCAAGAACAACAAGAACAACAAGAACAAGAACAACAAGAACAACCGGAACAACAAGAACAACAAGAACAACCGGAACAACAAGAACAACAAGAACAACCAGAACAACTACAACAAGAACAACTGGAACAACAACAACAACAACAACAAGAACAACAACAACAACAACAAGAACAACAACAACAACAACAAGAACTACAAGAACAACAAGAACAACAAGAACAACAAGAACAACATCTACAACAAGAACAGCAAGAACAACAACAACAACAACAAGAACAGCAAGAACAGAAAGAACAACAAGGACAACAAGAACAAGAACAGCAAGAGCAACAACAACAAGAACCGCATGAACAACAACAACAAGAACAACAAGAACAACAACAAGAACAACAAGAGCAACAAGAACAACAAGAACAACAAGAAAAACAAGAACAAGAACAACAACATCAACCAGAACAACAACAACATGAACAACAAGAACAACAACAAGCAACAACAACAACAAGGACAACAAGAACAACAAGACCAAAAAGAACAACAAGAACAACGAGAACAACGAGAACAACGGGAACAACGAGAACAACAACAAGAACAACAACAACAACAACAACAACAACTAGAACAACAAGAACAACAAGAACACCAAGAACACCAAGAACAAAAAGAACAACAAGAACAACAAGAACATCAAGAACAACAACAACATGAACAACAAGAACATCAACAACCAGAACAACAACAAGAACAAAAAGAACAACAACAACATGAACAACAAGAACATCAACAACCAGAACAACAAGAACAACCGGAACAACAAGAACAACAAGAACAACCGGAACAACAAGAACAACAAGAACAACCAGAACAACTACAACAAGAACAACTAGAACAACAACAACAACAACAACAAGAACAACAACAACAACAACAAGAACAACAACAACAACAACAAGAACTACAAGAACAACAAGAACTACAAGAACAACAAGAACAACAAGAACAACATCTACAACAAGAACAGCAAGAACAACAACAACAACAACAAGAACAACAAGAACAGAAAGAATAACAAGGACAACAAGAACAAGAACAGCAAGAGCAACAACAACAAGAACAACAAGAACAACAAGATCAACAAGAACAACAAGAACAACGAGAACAACGAGAACAACGAGAACAACAAGAGCAACAAGAACAACAAGAACAACAAGAACAACAACAACAACAACAACAACAACAACTAGAACAACAAGAACACCAAGAACACCAAGAACAAAAAGAACAACAAGAACAACAAGAACATCAAGAACAACAACAACATGAACAACAAGAACAACAAGAACAACAAGAACAACGAGAACAACGAGAACAACGAGAACAACGAGAACAACGAGAACAACGAGAACAACAAGAACAACCAGAACAGCAAGAAGAACAACAAGTACAACAAGAACAACAAGAACAACAAGAACAACAAGAACAACAAGATCAACAATAACAACAAGAACAACAAGAACAACAAGAACAACAAGAACATCAAGAACTACAACAATAACAAGGACAGCAACAACAACTACAACAAGAACAGCAAGAACAACAACAACAACTACAACAAGAACAGCAAGAACAACAACAACAACAACAAGAACAACAACAAGAACAACAAGAACAACAAGATCAACAAAAACAACATCTACAACAATAACAGCAAGAACATCAACAACAACAACAAGAACAACAAGAACAGAAAGAACAACAAGGACAACAAGAACAAGAACAGCAAGAGCAACAACAACAAGAACCGCATGAACAACAACAACAAGAACAACAAGAACAACAACAAGAACAACAAGAGCAACAAGAACAACAAGAGCAACAAGAACAACAAGTACAACAAGATCAGTAAGAACAACAAGCACAACAAGAACAACAAGGACAACAACAACAAGAACAACAAGGACAACAACAACAAGGACAACTAGAACAACAACAAGAAGAACAACAAGAACAACATGAACAGCAAAAACAACAAGAACAACAAGAACAACAAGAACAACAAGAACAACAAGAACAACAAGAACAACAAGAGCAACAAGAACAACAAGAACAACAAGAACAACAAGAACAACCGGAACAAAAAGAACAACAAGAACAACCGGAACAACAAGAACAACAAGAACAACCAGAACAACAACCACAAGAACAACTAGAACAACAACAAGAACAACAACAACAACAACAACAACAACAACAACAACAAGAACAACAACAACAACAAGAACAACAAGAACAACAAGAACAACAAGAACAACAACAACAACAACAACAACAACAAGAACAACAAGAACAACAAGAACAACGAGAACAACGAGTACAACGAGAACAACGAGAACAACGAGAACAACAAAAACAACCAGAACAGCATGAACCACCAGAACAGCAAGAACAACCAGAACAGCAAGAACAACAAGAGCAACAAGAACAACTACAACAACAAGGACAACAAGACAACATGAACAGCAAGAACAACAAGAACAACAAGAACAAGAACAACAAGAACAACCGGAACAACAAGAACAACAAGAACAACCGGAACAACAAGAACAACAAGAACAACCAGAACAACTACAACAAGAACAACTGGAACAACAACAACAACAACAACAAGAACAACAACAACAACAACAAGAACAACAACAACAACAACAAGAACTACAAGAACAACAAGAACAACAAGAACAACAAGAACAACATCTACAACAAGAACAGCAAGAACAACAACAACAACAACAAGAACAGCAAGAACAGAAAGAACAACAAGGACAACAAGAACAAGAACAGCAAGAGCAACAACAACAAGAACCGCATGAACAACAACAACAAGAACAACAAGAACAACAACAAGAACAACAAGAGCAACAAGAACAACAAGAACAACAAGAAAAACAAGAACAAGAACAACAACATCAACCAGAACAACAACAACATGAACAACAAGAACAACAACAAGCAACAACAACAACAAGGACAACAAGAACAACAAGACCAAAAAGAACAACAAGAACAACGAGAACAACGAGAACAACGGGAACAACGAGAACAACAACAAGAACAACAACAACAACAACAACAACAACTAGAACAACAAGAACAACAAGAACACCAAGAACACCAAGAACAAAAAGAACAACAAGAACAACAAGAACAACAAGAACATCAAGAACAACAACAACATGAACAACAAGAACATCAACAACCAGAACAACAACAACAACAACAACAAGAACAAAAAGAACAACAACAACATGAACAACAAGAACATCAACAACCAGAACAACAAGAGCAAAAAGAACAACAAGAACAACGAGAACAACGAGAACAACGGGAACAACGAGAACAACAACAAGAACAACAACAACAACAACAAGAACAACAAGAACAACAAGAACAACGAGAACAACGAGAACAACGAGAACAACGAGAACAACGAGAACAACGAGAACAACGAGAACAACAAGAACAACCAGAACAGCAAGAAAAACAACGAGAACAACAAGAACAACAACAACAACAACAACAACAACAACTAGAACAACAAGAACAACAAGAACACCAAGAACACCAAGAACAAAAAGAACAACAAGAACAACAAGAACATCAAGAACAACAACAACATGAACAACAAGAACATCAACAACCAGAACAACAACAAGAACAAAAAGAACAACAACAACATGAACAACAAGAACATCAACAACCAGAACAACAAGAACAACAACAGCAACAAGAGCAACAAGAGCAACAATAACAACAAGAACAACAAGAACAACAAGAACAACAAGAACAACAAGAACAACAAGAACAACAAGAACAACAAGAACAACGAGAACAACGAGAACAACGAGAACAACGAGAACAACAAGAACAACCAGAACAGCAAGAAGAACAACAAGAACAACAAGAACAACAAGAGCAACAAGAACAACAAGAACAACAAGATCAACAATAACAACAAGAACAACAAGAACAACAAGAACAACAAGAACATCAAGGACTACAACAATAACAAGGACAGCAACAACAACTACAACAAGAACAGCAAGAACAACAACAACAACAACAAGAACAACAACAAGAACAACAAGAACAACAAGAACAACAAGAACAACAAGATCAACAAAAACAACATCTACAACAATAACAGCAAGAACAACAACAACAACAACAACAAGAACAACAAGAACAGAAAGAACAACAAGGACAACAAGAACAAGAACAGCAAGAGCAACAACAACAAGAACCGCATGAACAACAACAACAAGAACAACAAGAACAACAACAAGAACAACAAGAGCAACAAGAACAACATGAACAGCAAAAACAACAAGAACAACAAGAACAACAAGAACAACAAGAACAACAAGAACAACAAGAACAACAAGAGCAACAAGAACAACAAGAACAACAAGAACAACAAGAACAACCGGAACAAAAAGAACAACAAGAACAACCGGAACAACAAGAACAACAAGAACAACCAGAACAACAACAACAAGAACAACTAGAACAACAACAAGAACAACAACAACAACAACAACAACAACAACAACAAGAACAACAACAACAACAAGAACAACAAGAACAACAAGAACAACAACAACAACAACAACAACAAGAACAACAAGAACAACAAGAACAACAAGAACAACGAGAACAACGAGTACAACGAGAACAACGAGAACAACGAGAACAACAAGAACAACCAGAACAGCATGAACCACCAGAACAGCAAGAACAACCAGAACAGCAAGAACAACAAGAGCAACAAGAACAACTACAACAACAAGGACAACAAGACAACATGAACAGCAAGAACAACAAGAACAACAAGAACAAGAACAACAAGAACAACCGGAACAACAAGAACAACAAGAACAACCGGAACAACAAGAACAACAAGAACAACCAGAACAACTACAACAAGAACAACTAGAACAACAACAACAACAACAACAAGAACAACAACAACAACAAGAACTACAAGAACAACAAGAACAACAAGAACAACAAGAACAACAAGAACAACATCTACAACAAGAACAGCAAGAACAACAACAACAACAACAAGAACAACAAGAACAGAAAGAACAACAAGGACAACAAGAACAAGAACAGCAAGAGCAACAACAACAAGAACCGCATGAACAACAACAACAAGAACAACAAGAACAACAACAAGAACAACAAGAGCAACAAGAACAACAAGAGCAACAAGAACAACAAGAACAACAAGAAAAACAAGAACAAGAACAACAACATCAACCAGAACAACAACAACATGAACAACAAGAACAACAACAGCAACAACAACAACAAGGACAACAAGAACAACAAGAGCAAAAAGAACAACAAGAACAACGAGAACAACGAGAACAACGAGAACAACAAGAACAACAACAAGAACAACAACAACTAGAACAACAAGAACAACAAGAACACCAAGAACACCAAGAACAAAAAGAACAACAAGAACGACAAGAACATCAAGAACAACAACAACATGAACAACAAGAACATCAACAACCAGAACAACAACAAGAACAAAAAGAACAACAACAACATGAACAACAAGAACATCAACAACCAGAACAACAAGAACAACAACAGCAACAAGAGCAACAAGAGCAACAATAACAACAAGAACAACAAGAACAACAAGAACAACAAGAACAACAAGAACAACAAGAACAACAAGAACAACAAGAACAACAAGAACAACAAGAACAACGAGAACAACGAGAACAACGAGAACAACGAGAACAACGAGAACAACAAGAACAACCAGAACAGCAACCACAAGAACAACTAGAACAACAACAAGAACAACAACAACAACAACAACAACAACAACAAGAACAACAACAACAACAAGAACAACAAGAACAACAAGATCAACAATAACAACAAGAACAACAAGAACAACAAGAACAACAAGAACATCAAGAACTACAACAATAACAAGGACAGCAACAACAACTACAACAAGAACAGCAAGAACAACAACAACAACTACAACAAGAACAGCAAGAACAACAACAACAACAACAAGAACAACAACAAGAACAACAAGAACAACAAGATCAACAAAAACAACATCTACAACAATAACAGCAAGAACATCAACAACAACAACAAGAACAACAAGAACAGAAAGAACAACAAGGACAACAAGAACAAGAACAGCAAGAGCAACAACAACAAGAACCGCATGAACAACAACAACAAGAACAACAAGAACAACAACAAGAACAACAAGAGCAACAAGAACAACAAGAGCAACAAGAACAACAAGTACAACAAGATCAGTAAGAACAACAAGCACAACAAGAACAACAAGGACAACAACAACAAGAACAACAAGGACAACAACAACAAGGACAACTAGAACAACAACAAGAAGAACAACAAGAACAACATGAACAGCAAAAACAACAAGAACAACAAGAACAACAAGAACAACAAGAACAACAAGAACAACAAGAACAACAAGAGCAACAAGAACAACAAGAACAACAAGAACAACAAGAACAACCGGAACAAAAAGAACAACAAGAACAACCGGAACAACAAGAACAACAAGAACAACCAGAACAACAACCACAAGAACAACTAGAACAACAACAAGAACAACAACAACAACAACAACAACAACAACAACAAGAACAACAACAACAACAAGAACAACAAGAACAACAAGAACAACAAGAACAACAACAACAACAACAACAACAACAAGAACAACAAGAACAACAAGAACAACGAGAACAACGAGTACAACGAGAACAACGAGAACAACGAGAACAACAAAAACAACCAGAACAGCATGAACCACCAGAACAGCAAGAACAACCAGAACAGCAAGAACAACAAGAGCAACAAGAACAACTACAACAACAAGGACAACAAGACAACATGAACAGCAAGAACAACAAGAACAACAAGAACAAGAACAACAAGAACAACCGGAACAACAAGAACAACAAGAACAACCGGAACAACAAGAACAACAAGAACAACCAGAACAACTACAACAAGAACAACTAGAACAACAACAACAACAACAACAAGAACAACAACAACAACAACAAGAACAACAACAACAACAACAAGAACTACAAGAACAACAAGAACAACAAGAACAACAAGAACAACATCTACAACAAGAACAGCAAGAACAACAACAACAACAACAAGAACAGCAAGAACAGAAAGAACAACAAGGACAACAAGAACAAGAACAGCAAGAGCAACAACAACAAGAACCGCATGAACAACAACAACAAGAACAACAAGAACAACAACAAGAACAACAAGAGCAACAAGAACAACAAGAACAACAAGAAAAACAAGAACAAGAACAACAACATCAACCAGAACAACAACAACATGAACAACAAGAACAACAACAAGCAACAACAACAACAAGGACAACAAGAACAACAAGACCAAAAAGAACAACAAGAACAACGAGAACAACGAGAACAACGGGAACAACGAGAACAACAACAAGAACAACAACAACAACAACAACAACAACTAGAACAACAAGAACAACAAGAACACCAAGAACACCAAGAACAAAAAGAACAACAAGAACAACAAGAACAACAAGAACATCAAGAACAACAACAACATGAACAACAAGAACATCAACAACCAGAACAACAACAACAACAACAACAAGAACAAAAAGAACAACAACAACATGAACAACAAGAACATCAACAACCAGAACAACAAGAGCAAAAAGAACAACAAGAACAACGAGAACAACGAGAACAACGGGAACAACGAGAACAACAACAAGAACAACAACAACAACAACAAGAACAACAAGAACAACAAGAACAACGAGAACAACGAGAACAACGAGAACAACGAGAACAACGAGAACAACGAGAACAACGAGAACAACAAGAACAACCAGAACAGCAAGAAAAACAACGAGAACAACAAGAACAACAACAACAACAACAACAACAACTAGAACAACAAGAACAACAAGAACACCAAGAACACCAAGAACAAAAAGAACAACAAGAACAACAAGAACATCAAGAACAACAACAACATGAACAACAAGAACATCAACAACCAGAACAACAACAAGAACAAAAAGAACAACAACAAAATGAACAACAAGAACATCAACAACCAGAACAACAAGAACAACAACAGCAACAAGAGCAACAAGAGCAACAATAACAACAAGAACAACAAGAACAACAAGAACAACAAGAACAACAAGAACAACAAGAACAACAAGAACAACAAGAACAACGAGAACAACGAGAACAACGAGAACAACGAGAACAACAAGAACAACCAGAACAGCAAGAAGAACATCAAGAACAACAAGAACAACAAGAGCAACAAGAACAACAAGAACAACAAGATCAACAATAACAACAAGAACAACAAGAACAACAAGAACAACAAGAACATCAAGGACTACAACAATAACAAGGACAGCAACAACAACTACAACAAGAACAGCAAGAACAACAACAACAACAAGAACAACAACAAGAACAACAAGAACAACAAGAACAACAAGATCAACAAAAACAACATCTACAACAATAACAGCAAGAACAACAACAACAACAACAACAAGAACAACAAGAACAGAAAGAACAACAAGGACAACGAGTACAACGAGAACAACGAGAACAACGAGAACAACAAGAACAACCAGAACAGCATGAACCACCAGAACAGCAAGAACAACCAGAACAGCAAGAACAACAAGAGCAACAAGAACAACTACAACAACAAGGACAACAAGACAACATGAACAGCAAGAACAACAAGAACAACAAGAACAAGAACAACAAGAACAACCGGAACAACAAGAACAACAAGAACAACCGGAACAACAAGAACAACAAGAACAACCAGAACAACTACAACAAGAACAACTAGAACAACAAGAACAACAACAAGAACAACAAGAGCAACAAGAACAACATGAACAGCAAAAACAACAAGAACAACAAGAACAACAAGAACAACAAGAACAACAAGAACAACAAGAACAACAAGAGCAACAAGAACAACAAGAACAACAAGAACAACAAGAACAACCGGAACAAAAAGAACAACAAGAACAACCGGAACAACAAGAACAACAAGAACAACCAGAACAACAACAACAAGAACAACTAGAACAACAACAAGAACAACAACAACAACAACAACAACAACAAGAACAACAACAACAACAAGAACAACAAGAACAACAAGAACAACAACAACAACAACAACAAGAACAACAAGAACAACAAGAACAACAAGAACAACGAGAACAACGAGTACAACGAGAACAACGAGAACAACGAGAACAACAAGAACAACCAGAACAGCATGAACCACCAGAACAGCAAGAACAACCAGAACAGCAAGAACAACAAGAGCAACAAGAACAACTACAACAACAAGGACAACAAGACAACATGAACAGCAAGAACAACAAGAACAACAAGAACAAGAACAACAAGAACAACCGGAACAACAAGAACAACAAGAACAACCGGAACAACAAGAACAACAAGAACAACCAGAACAACTACAACAAGAACAACTAGAACAACAACAACAACAACAACAAGAACAACAACAACAACAACAAGAACTACAAGAACAACAAGAACAACAAGAACAACAAGAACAACATCTACAACAAGAACAGCAAGAACAACAACAACAACAACAAGAACAACAAGAACAACAAGAACAACAAGATCAACAATAACAACAAGAACAACAAGAACAACAAGAACAACAAGAACAACAAGAACATCAAGAACTACAACAATAACAAGGACAGCAACAACAACTACAACAAGAACAGCAAGAACAACAACAACAACAACAAGAACAACAACAAGAACAACAAGAACAACAAGAACAAGATCAACAAGAACAACAAGAGCAACAAGAGCAACAAGAACAACAAGATCAATAAGAACAACAAGCACAACAAGAACAACAAGGACAACAACAACAAGAACAACAAGGACAACAACAACAAGGACAACTAGAACAACAACAAGAAGAACAACAAGAACAACATGAACAGCAAAAACAACAAGAACAACAAGAACAACAAGAACAACAAGAACAACAAGAACAACAAGAACAACAAGAACAACAAGAACAACAAGAACAACAAGAACAACCGGAACAAAAAGAACAACAAGAACAACCGGAACAACAAGAACAACAAGAACAACCAGAACAACAACAACAAGAACAACTAGAACAACAACAAGAACAGCAACAACAACAACAACAACAAGAACAACAAGAACAACAAGAACAACAAGAACAACAAGAACAACAACAACAACAACAACAAGAACAACAAGAACAACAAGAACAACAAGAACAACGAGAACAACGAGTACAACGAGAACAACGAGAACAACGAGAACAACAAGAACAACCAGAACAGCATGAACCACCAGAACAGCAAGAACAACAAGAGCAACAAGAGCAACAATAACAACAAGAACAACAAGAACAACAAGAACAACAAGAACAACATCTACGACAAGAACAGCAAGAACAACAACAACAACAACAAGAACAACAAGAACAGAAAGAACAACAAGGACAACAAGAACAAGAACAGCAAGAGCAACAACAACAAGAACCGCATGAACAACAAAAACAAGAACAACAAGAACAACAACAAGAGCAACAAGAGCAACAAGAACAACAAGAGCAACAAGAACAACAAGAACAACAAGAAAAACAAGAACAAGAACAACAACATCAACCAGAACAACAACAACATGAACAACAAGAACAACAACAGCAACAACAACAACAAGGACAACAAGAACAACAAGAGCAAAAAGAACAACAAGAACAACGAGAACAACGAGAACAACGGGAACAACGAGAACAACAACAAGAACAACAACAACAACAACAACAACAACTAGAACAACAAGAACAACAAGAACACCAAGAACACCAAGAACAAAAAGAACAACAAGAACAACAAGAACAACAAGAACATCAAGAACAACAACAACATGAACAACAAGAACATCAACAACCAGAACAACAACAACAACAACAACAAGAACAAAAAGAACAACAACAACATGAACAACAAGAACATCAACAACCAGAACAACAAGAACAACAACAGCAACAAGAGCAACAAGAGCAACAATAACAACAAGAACAACACGAACAACAAGAACAACAAGAACAACAAGAACAACAAGAACAACAAGAACAACAAGAACAACAAGAACAACAAGAACAACAAGAACAACATCTACAACAAGAACAGCAAGAACAACAACAACAACAACAAGAACAACAAGAACAGAAAGAACAACAAGGACAACAAGAACAAGAACAGCAAGAGCAACAACAACAAGAACCGCATGAACAACAACAACAAGAACAACAAGAACAACAACAAGAACAACAAGAGCAACAAGAACAACAAGAACAACAAGAAAAACAAGAACAAGAACAACAACATCAACCAGAACAACAACAACATGAACAACAAGAACAACAACAGCAACAACAACAACAAGGACAACAAGAACAACAAGAGCAAAAAGAACAACAAGAACAACGAGAACAACGAGAACAACGGGAACAACGAGAACAACAACAAGAACAACAACAACAACAACAACAACAACTAGAACAACAAGAACAACAAGAACTCCAAGAACACCAAGAACAAAAAGAACAACAAGAACAACAAGAACAACAAGAACATCAAGAACAACAACAACATGAACAACAAGAACATCAACAACCAGAACAACAACAACAACAACAACAAGAACAAAAAGAACAACAACAACATGAACAACAAGAACATCAACAACCAGAACAACAAGAACAACAACAGCAACAAGAGCAACAAGAGCAACAATAACAACAAGAACAACACGAACAACAAGAACAACAAGAACAACAAGAACAACAAGAACAACAAGAACAACAAGAACAACGAGAACAACGAGAACAACGAGAACAACGAGAACAACGAGAACAACGAGAACAACGAGAACAACGAGAACAACAAGAACAACCAGAACAGCAAGAAAAACAACGAGAACAACAAGAACAACAACAACAACAACAACAACAACAACTAGAACAACAAGAACAACAAGAACACCAAGAACACCAAGAACAAAAAGAACAACAAGAACAACAAGAACATCAAGAACAACAACAACATGAACAACAAGAACATCAACAACCAGAACAACAACAAGAACAAAAAGAACAACAACAACATGAACAACAAGAACATCAACAACCAGAACAACAAGAACAACGAGAACAACGAGAACAACGAGAACAACGAGAACAACGAGAACAACGAGAACAACGAGAACAACAAGAACAACCAGAACAGCAAGAAAAACAACGAGAACAACAAGAACAACAACAACAACAACAACAACAACAACTAGAACAACAAGAACAACAAGAACACCAAGAACACCAAGAACAAAAAGAACAACAAGAACAACAAGAACATCAAGAACAACAACAACATGAACAACAAGAACATCAACAACCAGAACAACAACAAGAACAAAAAGAACAACAACAACATGAACAACAAGAACATCAACAACCAGAACAACAAGAACAACAACAGCAACAAGAGCAACAAGAGCAACAATAACAACAAGAACAACAAGAACAACAAGAACAACAAGAACAACAAGAACAACAAGAACAACAAGAACAACAAGAACAACAAGAACAACAAGAACAACAAGAACAACAAGAACAACAAGAACAACAAGAACAACGAGAACAACGAGAACAACGAGAACAACGAGAACAACGAGAACAACAAGAACAACCAGAACAGCAAGAAGAACAACAAGAACAACAAGAACAACAAGAGCAACAAGAACAACAAGAACAACAAGATCAACAATAACAACAAGAACAACAAGAACAACAAGAACAACAAGAACAACAAGAACAACAAGAACATCAAGGACTACAACAATAACAAGGACAGCAACAACAACTACAACAAGAACAGCAAGAACAACAAGAACAACAACAAGAACAACAACAAGAACAACAAGAACAACAAGAACAACAAGATCAACAAAAACAACATCTACAACAATAACAGCAAGAACAACAACAACAACAACAACAAGAACAACAAGAACAGAAAGAACAACAAGGACAACAAGAACAAGAACAGCAAGAGCAACAACAACAAGAACCGCATGAACAACAACAACAAGAACAACAAGAACAACAACAAGAACAACAAGAGCAACAAGAACAACATCTACAACAAGAACAGCAAGAACAACAACAACAACAACAAGAACAACAAGGACAACAAGAACAAGAACAGCAAGAGCAACAACAACAAGAACCGCATGAACAACAACAACAAGAACAACAAGAACAGAAAGAACAACAAGAACAACAAGAACAACAACAAGAACAACAAGAGCAACAAGAACAACATGAACAGCAAAAACAACAAGAACAACAAGAACAACAAGAACAACAAGAACAACAAGAACAACAAGAGCAACAAGAACAACAAGAACAACAAGAACAACAAGAACAACCGGAACAAAAAGAACAACAAGAACAACCGGAACAACAAGAACAACAAGAACAACCAGAACAACAACAACAAGAACAACTAGAACAACAACAAGAACAACAACAACAACAACAACAACAAGAACAACAACAACAACAAGAACAACAAGAACAACAAGAACAACAAGAACAACAAGAACAACAACAACAACAACAACAACAAGAACAACAAGAACAACAAGAACAACAAGAACAACAAGAACAACGAGAACAACGAGTACAACGAGAACAACGAGAACAACGAGAACAACAAGAACAACCAGAACAGCATGAACCACCAGAACAGCAAGAACAACCAGAACAGCAAGAACAACAAGAGCAACAAGAACAACTACAACAACAAGGACAACAAGACAACATGAACAGCAAGAACAACAAGAACAACAAGAACAAGAACAACAAGAACAACCGGAACAACAAGAACAACAAGAACAACCGGAACAACAAGAACAACAAGAACAACCAGAACAACTACAACAAGAACAACTAGAACAACAACAACAACAACAACAAGAACAACAACAACAACAACAAGAACTACAAGAACAACAAGAACAACAAGAACAACAAGAACAACAAGAACAACAAGAACAACATCTACAACAAGAACAGCAAGAACAACAACAACAACAACAAGAACAACAAGAACAGAAAGAACAACAAGGACAACAAGAACAAGAACAGCAAGAGCAACAACAACAAGAACCGCATGAACAACAACAACAAGAACAACAAGAACAACAACAAGAACAACAAGAGCAACAAGAACAACAAGAGCAACAAGAACAACAAGAACAACAAGAAAAACAAGAACAAGAACAACAACATCAACCAGAACAACAACAACATGAACAACAAGAACAACAACAGCAACAACAACAACAAGGACAACAAGAACAACAAGAGCAAAAAGAACAACAAGAACAACGAGAACAACGAGAACAACGGGAACAACGAGAACAACAACAAGAACAACAACAACAACAACAACAACAACTAGAACAACAAGAACAACAAGAACACCAAGAACACCAAGAACAAAAAGAACAACAAGAACAACAAGAACAACAAGAACATCAAGAACAACAACAACATGAACAACAAGAACATCAACAACCAGAACAACAACAACAACAACAACAAGAACAAAAAGAACAACAACAACATGAACAACAAGAACATCAACAACCAGACCAACAAGAACAACAACAGCAACAAGAGCAACAAGAGCAACAATAACAACAAGAACAACACGAACAACAAGAACAACAAGAACAACAAGAACAACAAGAACAACAAGAACAACAAGAACAACGAGAACAACGAGAACAACGAGAACAACGAGAACAACGAGAACAACGAGAACAACGAGAACAACAAGAACAACCAGAACAGCAAGAAAAACAACGAGAACAACAAGAACAACAACAACAACAACAACAACAACAACAACTAGAACAACAAGAACAACAAGAACACCAAGAACACCAAGAACAAAAAGAACAACAAGAACAACAAGAACATCAAGAACAACAACAACATGAACAACAAGAACATCAACAACCAGAACAACAACAAGAACAAAAAGAACAACAACAACATGAACAACAAGAACATCAACAACCAGAACAACAAGAACAACAACAGCAACAAGAGCAACAAGAGCAACAATAACAACAAGAACAACAAGAACAACAAGAACAACAAGAACAACAAGAACAACAAGAACAACAAGAACAACAAGAACAACAAGAACAACGAGAACAACGAGAACAACGAGAACAACGAGAACAACGAGAACAACAAGAACAACCAGAACAGCAAGAAGAACAACAAGAACAACAAGAACAACAAGAGCAACAAGAACAACAAGAACAACAAGATCAACAATAACAACAATAACAACAAGAACAACAAGAACAACAAGAACATCAAGAACTACAACAATAACAAGGACAGCAACAACAACTACAACAAGAACAGCAAGAACAACAACAACAACAACAAGAACAACAACAAGAACAACAAGAACAACAAGATCAACAAAAACAACATCTACAACAATAACAGCAAGAACAACAACAACAACAACAACAAGAACAACAAGAACAGAAAGAACAACAAGGACAACAAGAACAAGAACAGCAAGAGCAACAACAACAAGAACCGCATGAACAACAACAACAAGAACAACAAGAACAACAACAAGAACAACAAGAGCAACAAGAACAACAAGAACAACAAGATCAATAAGAACAACAAGCACAACAAGAACAACAAGGACAACAACAACAAGAACAACAAGGACAACAACAACAAGGACAACTAGAACAACAACAAGAAGAACAACAAGAACAACAAGAGCAACAAGAGCAACAATAACAACAAGAACACCAAGAACACCAAGAACAAAAAGAACAACAAGAACAACAAGAACATCAAGAACAACAACAACATGAACAACAAGAACATCAACAACCAGAACAACAACAAGAACAAAAAGAACAACAACAACATGAACAACAAGAACATCAACAACCAGAACAACAAGAACAACAACAGCAACAAGAGCAACAAGAGCAACAATAACAACAAGAACAACAAGAACAACAAGAACAACAAGAACAACAAGAACAACAAGAACAACAAGAACAACAAGAACAACAAGAACAACAAGAACAACGAGAACAACGAGAACAACGAGAACAACGAGAACAACGAGAACAACGAGAACAACAAGAACAACCAGAACAGCAAGAAGAACAACAAGAACAACAAGAACAACAAGAGCAACAAGAACAACAAGAACAACAAGATCAACAATAACAACAATAACAACAATAACAACAAGAACAACAAGAACAACAAGAACAACAAGAACAACAAGAACATCAAGAACTACAACAATAACAAGGACAGCAACAACAACTACAACAAGAACAGCAAGAACAACAACAACAACAACAAGAACAACAACAAGAACAACAAGAACAACAAGAACAACAAGATCAACAAAAACAACATCTACAACAATAACAGCAAGAACAACAACAACAACAACAACAAGAACAACAAGAACAGAAAGAACAACAAGGACAACAAGAACAAGAACAGCAAGAGCAACAACAACAAGAACCGCATGAACAACAACAACAAGCACAACAAGAACAACAACAAGAACAACAAGAGCAACAAGAACAACAAGAACAACAAGATCAATAAGAACAACAAGCACAACAAGAACAACAAGGACAACAACAACAAGAACAACAAGGACAACAACAACAAGGACAACTAGAACAACAACAAGAAGAACAACAAGAACAACAAGAGCAACAAGAGCAACAATAACAACAAGAACAACACGAACAACAAGAACAACAAGAACAACAAGAACAACAAGAACAACGAGAACAACGAGAACAACGAGAACAACGAGAACAACGAGAACAACGAGAACAACGAGAACAACAAGAACAACCAGAACAGCAAGAAAAACAACGAGAACAACAAGAACAACAACAACAACAACAACAACAACAACTAGAACAACAAGAACAACAAGAACACCAAGAACACCAAGAACAAAAAGAACAACAAGAACAACAAGAACATCAAGAACAACAACAACATGAACAACAAGAACATCAACAACCAGAACAACAACAAGAACAAAAAGAACAACAACAACATGAACAACAAGAAAATCAACAACCAGAACAACAAGAACAACAACAGCAACAAGAGCAACAAGAGCAACAATAACAACAAGAACAACAAGAACAACAAGAACAACAAGAACAACAAGAACAACAAGAACAACAAGAACAACAAGAACAACAAGAACAACAAGAACAACGAAAACAACGAGAACAACGAGAACAACGAGAACAACGAGAACAACAAGAACAACCAGAACAGCAAGAAGAACAACAAGAACAACAAGAACAACAAGAGCAACAAGAACAACAAGAACAACAAGATCAACAATAACAACAAGAACAATAAGAACAACAAGAACAACAAGAACAACAAGAACATCAAGGACTACAACAATAACAAGGACAGCAACAACAACTACAACAAGAACAGCAAGAACAACAACAACAACAACAAGAACAACAACAAGAACAACAAGAACAACAAGAACAACAAGATCAACAAAAACAACATCTACAACAATAACAGCAAGAACAACAACAACAACAACAACAAGAACAACAAGAACAGAAAGAACAACAAGGACAACAAGAACAAGAACAGCAAGAGCAACAACAACAAGAACCGCATGAACAACAACAACAAGAACAACAAGAACAACAACAAGAGCAACAAGAACAACAAGAACAACAAGATCAATAAGAACAACAAGCACAACAAGAACAACAAGGACAACAACAACAAGAACAACAAGGACAACAACAACAAGGACAACTAGAACAACAACAAGAAGAACAACAAGAACAACATGAACAGCAAAAACAACAAGAACAACAAGAACAACAAGAACAACAAGAACAACAAGAACAACAAGAACAACAAGAACAACAAGAACAACCGGAACAAAAAGAACAACAAGAACAACCGGAACAACAAGAACAACAAGAACAACCAGAACAACAACAACAAGAACAACTAGAACAACAACAACAACAACAACAACAACAACAACAACAAGAACAACAACAACAACAAGAACAACAAGAACAACAAGAACAACAACAACAACAACAAGAACAACAAGAACAACGAGAACAACGAGTACAACGAGAACAACGAGAACAACGAGAACAACAAGAACAACCAGAACAGCATGAACCACCAGAACAGCAAGAACAACAAGAGCAACAAGAGCAACAATAACAACAAGAACAACAAGAACAACAAGAACAACAAGAACAACATCTACAACAATAACAGCAAGAACATCAACAACAACAACAAGAACAACAAGAACAGAAAGAACAACAAGGACAACAAGAACAAGAACAGCAAGAGCAACAACAACAAGAACCGCATGAACAACAACAACAAGAACAACAAGAACAACAACAAGAACAACAAGAGCAACAAGAACAACAAGAGCAACAAGAACAACAAGAACAACAAGATCAATAAGAACAACAAGCACAACAAGAACAACAAGGACAACAACAACAAGAACAACAAGGACAACAACAACAAGGACAACTAGAACAACAACAAGAAGAACAACAAGAACAACATGAACAGCAAAAACAACAAGAACAACAAGAACAACAAGAACAACAAGAACAACAAGAACAACAAGAGCAACAAGAACAACAAGAACAACAAGAACAACAAGAACAACCGGAACAAAAAGAACAACAAGAACAACCGGAACAACAAGAACAACAAGAACAACCAGAACAACAACAACAAGAACAACTAGAACAACAACAAGAACAACAACAACAACAACAACAACAACAAGAACAACAACAACAACAAGAACAACAAGAACAACGAGAACAACAACAACAACAACAACAACAACAAGAACAACAAGAACAACAAGAACAACAAGAACAACGAGAACAACGAGAACAACGAGAACAACGAGAACAACGAGAACAACGAGAACAACGAGAACAACAAGAACAACCAGAACAGCAAGAAAAACAACGAGAACAACAAGAACAACAACAACAACAACAACAACAACAACTAGAACAACAAGAACAACAAGAACACCAAGAACACCAAGAACAAAAAGAACAACAAGAACAACAAGAACATCAAGAACAACAACAACATGAACAACAAGAACATCAACAACCAGAACAACAACAAGAACAAAAAGAACAACAACAACATGAACAACAAGAACATCAACAACCAGAACAACAAGAACAACAACAGCAACAAGAGCAACAAGAGCAACAATAACAACAAGAACAACAAGAACAACAAGAACAACAAGAACAACAAGAACAACAAGAACAACAAGAACAACAAGAACAACAAGAACAACAAGAACAACGAGAACAACGAGAACAACGAGAACAACGAGAACAACGAGAACAACAAGAACAACCAGAACAGCAAGAAGAACAACAAGAACAACAAGATCAACAAGAGCAACAAGAACAACAAGAACAACAAGATCAACAATAACAACAATAACAACAAGAACAACAAGAACAACAAGAACAACAAGAACATCAAGAACTACAACAATAACAAGGACAGCAACAACAACTACAACAAGAACAGCAAGAACAACAACAACAACAACAAGAACAACAACAAGAACAACAAGAACAACAAGATCAACAAAAACAACATCTACAACAATAACAGCAAGAACAACAACAACAACAACAACAAGAACAACAAGAACAGAAAGAACAACAAGGACAACAAGAACAAGAACAGCAAGAGCAACAACAACAAGAACCGCATGAACAACAACAACAAGAACAACAAGAACAACAACAAGAACAACAAGAGCAACAAGAACAACAAGAACAACAAGATCAATAAGAACAACAAGCACAACAAGAACAACAAGGACAACAACAACAAGAACAACAAGGACAACAACAACAAGGACAACTAGAACAACAACAAGAAGAACAACAAGAACAACAAGAGCAACAAGAGCAACAATAACAACAAGAACAACACGAACAACAAGAACAACAAGAACAACAAGAACAACAAGAACAACAAGAACAACAAGAACAACGAGAACAACGAGAACAACGAGAACAACGAGAACAACGAGAACAACGAGAACAACGAGAACAACAAGAACAACCAGAACAGCAAGAAAAACAACGAGAACAACAAGAACAACAACAACAACAACAACAACAACTAGAACAACAAGAACAACAAGAACACCAAGAACACCAAGAACAAAAAGAACAACAAGAACAACAAGAACATCAAGAACAACAACAACATGAACAACAAGAACATCAACAACCAGAACAACAACAAGAACAAAAAGAACAACAACAACATGAACAACAAGAACATCAACAACCAGAACAACAAGAACAACAACAGCAACAAGAGCAACAAGAGCAACAATAACAACAAGAACAACAAGAACAACAAGAACAACAAGAACAACAAGAACAACAAGAACAACAAGAACAACAAGAACAACAAGAACAACAAGAACAACGAGAACAACGAGAACAACGAGAACAACGAGAACAACGAGAACAACAAGAACAACCAGAACAGCAAGAAGAACAACAAGAACAACAAGAACAACAAGAGCAACAAGAACAACAAGAACAACAAGATCAACAATAACAACAAGAACAACAAGAACAACAAGAACAACAAGAACAACAAGAACATCAAGGACTACAACAATAACAAGGACAGCAACAACAACTACAACAAGAACAGCAAGAACAACAACAACAACAACAAGAACAACAACAAGAACAACAAGAACAACAAGAACAACAAGATCAACAAAAACAACATCTACAACAATAACAGCAAGAACAACAACAACAACAACAACAAGAACAACAAGAACAGAAAGAACAACAAGGACAACAAGAACAAGAACAGCAAGAGCAACAACAACAAGAACCGCATGAACAACAACAACAAGAACAACAAGAACAACAACAAGAACAACAAGAGCAACAAGAACAACAAGAACAACAAGATCAATAAGAACAACAAGCACAACAAGAACAACAAGGACAACAACAACAAGAACAACAAGGACAACAACAACAAGGACAACTAGAACAACAACAAGAAGAACAACAAGAACAACATGAACAGCAAAAACAACAAGAACAACAAGAACAACAAGAACAACAAGAACAACAAGAACAACAAGAACAACAAGAACAACAAGAACAACAAGAACAACAAGAACAACAAGAACAACCGGAACAAAAAGAACAACAAGAACAACCGGAACAACAAGAACAACAAGAACAACCAGAACAACAACAACAAGAACAACTAGAACAACAACAACAACAACAACAACAACAACAACAACAACAACAACAAGAACAACAAGAACAACAAGAACAACAACAACAACAACAAGAACAACAAGAACAACAAGAACAACAAGAACAACGAGAACAACGAGTACAACGAGAACAACGAGAACAACAAGAACAACAAGAACAACAAGAACAACAAGAACAACAAGAACAACAAGAGCAACAAGAACAACAAGAACAACAAGAACAACAAGAACAACCGGAACAAAAAGAACAACAAGAACAACCGGAACAACAAGAACAACAAGAACAACCAGAACAACAACAACAAGAACAACTAGAACAACAACAAGAACAACAACAACAACAACAACAACAACAAGAACAACAACAACAACAAGAACAACAAGAACAACAAGAACAACAACAACAACAACAACAACAAGAACAACAAGAACAACAAGAACAACAAGAACAACGACAACAACGAGTACAACGAGAACAACGAGAACAACGAGAACAACAAGAACAACCAGAACAGCATGAACCACCAGAACAGCAAGAACAACCAGAACAGCAAGAACAACAAGAGCAACAAGAACAACTACAACAACAAGGACAACAAGACAACATGAACAGCAAGAACAACAAGAACAACAAGAACAAGAACAACAAGAACAACCGGAACAACAAGAACAACAAGAACAACCGGAACAACAAGAACAACAAGAACAACCAGAACAACTACAACAAGAACAACTAGAACAACAACAACAACAACAACAAGAACAACAACAACAACAACAAGAACAACAACAACAACAACAAGAACTACAAGAACAACAAGAACAACAAGAACAACAAGAACAACATCTACAACAAGAACAGCAAGAACAACAACAACAACAACAAGAACAACAAGAACAGAAAGAACAACAAGGACAACAAGAACAAGAACAGCAAGAGCAACAACAACAAGAACCGCATGAACAACAACAACAAGAACAACAAGAGCAACAAGAACAACAAGAGCAACAAGAACAACAAGAACAACAAGAAAAACAAGAACAAGAACAACAACATCAACCAGAACAACAACAACATGAACAACAAGAACAACAACAGCAACAACAACAACAAGGACAACAAGACCAACAAGAGCAAAAAGAACAACAAGAACAACGAGAACAACGAGAACAACGGGAACAACGAGAACAACAACAAGAACAACAACAACAACTACAACAACTAGAACAACAAGAACAACAAGAACACCAAGAACACGAAGAACAACAAGGACAACAAGAACAAGAACAGCAAGAGCAACAACAACAAGAACCGCATGATCAACAACAACAAGAACAACAAGAACAACAACAAGAACAACAAGAGCAACAAGAACAACAAGAGCAACAAGAACAACAAGAACAACAAGAAAAACAAGAACAAGAACAACAACATCAACCAGAACAACAACAACATGAACAACAAGAACAACAACAGCAACAACAACAACAAGGACAACAAGAACAACAAGAGCAAAAAGAACAACAAGAACAACGAGAACAACGAGAACAACGGGAACAACGAGAACAACAACAAGAACAACAACAACAACAACAACAACAACTAGAACAACAAGAACAACAAGAACACCAAGAACACCAAGAACAAAAAGAACAACAAGAACAACAAGAACAACAAGAACATCAAGAACAACAACAACATGAACAACAAGAACATCAACAACCAGAACAACAACAACAACAACAACAAGAACAAAAAGAACAACAACAACATGAACAACAAGAACATCAACAACCAGACCAACAAGAACAACAACAGCAACAAGAGCAACAAGAGCAACAATAACAACAAGAACAACACGAACAACAAGAACAACAAGAACAACAAGAACAACAAGAACAACAAGAACAACAAGAACAACAAGAACAACGAGAACAACGAGAACAACGAGAACAACGAGAACAACGAGAACAACGAGAACAACGAGAACAACAAGAACAACCAGAACAGCAAGAAAAACAACGAGAACAACAAGAACAACAACAACAACAACAACAACAACAACTAGAACAACAAGAACAACAAGAACACCAAGAACACCAAGAACAAAAAGAACAACAAGAACAACAAGAACATCAAGAACAACAACAACATGAACAACAAGAACATCAACAACCAGAACAACAACAAGAACAAAAAGAACAACAACAACATGAACAACAAGAACATCAACAACCAGAACAACAAGAACAACAACAGCAACAAGAGCAACAAGAGCAACAATAACAACAAGAACAACAAGAACAACAAGAACAACAAGAACAACAAGAACAACAAGAACAACAAGAACAACAAGAACAACAAGAACAACGAGAACAACGAGAACAACGAGAACAACGAGAACAACGAGAACAACAAGAACAACCAGAACAGCAAGAAGAACAACAAGAACAACAAGAGCAACAAGAACAACAAGAACAACAAGATCAACAATAACAACAATAACAACAATAACAACAAGAACAACAAGAACAACAAGAACAACAAGAACAACAAGAACATCAAGAACTACAACAATAACAAGGACAGCAACAACAACTACAACAAGAACAGCAAGAACAACAACAACAACAACAAGAACAACAACAAGAACAACAAGAACAACAAGAACAACAAGATCAACAAAAACAACATCTACAACAATAACAGCAAGAACAACAACAACAACAACAACAAGAACAACAAGAACAGAAAGAACAACAAGGACAACAAGAACAAGAACAGCAAGAGCAACAACAACAAGAACCGCATGAACAACAACAACAAGCACAACAAGAACAACAACAAGAACAACAAGAGCAACAAGAACAACAAGAACAACAAGATCAATAAGAACAACAAGCACAACAAGAACAACAAGGACAACAACAACAAGAACAACAAGGACAACAACAACAAGGACAACTAGAACAACAACAAGAAGAACAACAAGAACAACAAGAGCAACAAGAGCAACAATAACAACAAGAACAACACGAACAACAAGAACAACAAGAACAACAAGAACAACAAGAACAACGAGAACAACGAGAACAACGAGAACAACGAGAACAACGAGAACAACGAGAACAACGAGAACAACAAGAACAACCAGAACAGCAAGAAAAACAACGAGAACAACAAGAACAACAACAACAACAACAACAACAACAACTAGAACAACAAGAACAACAAGAACACCAAGAACACCAAGAACAAAAAGAACAACAAGAACAACAAGAACATCAAGAACAACAACAACATGAACAACAAGAACATCAACAACCAGAACAACAACAAGAACAAAAAGAACAACAACAACATGAACAACAAGAACATCAACAACAAGAACAACAAGAACAACAACAGCAACAAGAGCAACAAGAGCAACAATAACAACAAGAACAACAAGAACAACAAGAACAACAAGAACAACAAGAACAACAAGAACAACAAGAACAACAAGAACAACAAGAACAACAAGAACAACAAGAACAACGAAAACAACGAGAACAACGAGAACAACGAGAACAACGAGAACAACGAGAACAACGAGAACAACGAGAACAACAAGAACAACCAGAACAGCAAGAAGAACAACAAGAACAACAAGAACAACAAGAGCAACAAGAACAACAAGAACAACAAGATCAACAATAACAACAAGAACAACAAGAACAACAAGAACAACAAGAACAACAAGAACATCAAGGACTACAACAATAACAAGGACAGCAACAACAACTACAACAAGAACAGCAAGAACAACAACAACAACAACAAGAACAACAACAAGAACAACAAGAACAACAAGAACAACAAGATCAACAAAAACAACATCTACAACAATAACAGCAAGAACAACAACAACAACAACAACAAGAACAACAAGAACAGAAAGAACAACAAGGACAACAAGAACAAGAACAGCAAGAGCAACAACAACAAGAACCGCATGAACAACAACAACAAGAACAACAAGAACAACAACAAGAACAACAAGAGCAACAAGAACAACAAGAACAACAAGATCAATAAGAACAACAAGCACAACAAGAACAACAAGGACAACAACAACAAGAACAACAAGGACAACAACAACAAGGACAACTAGAACAACAACAAGAAGAACAACAAGAACAACATGAACAGCAAAAACAACAAGAACAACAAGAACAACAAGAACAACAAGAACAACAAGAACAACAAGAACAACAAGAACAACAAGAACAACAAGAACAACAAGAACAACAAGAACAACCGGAACAAAAAGAACAACAAGAACAACCGGAACAACAAGAACAACAAGAACAACCAGAACAACAACAACAAGAACAACTAGAACAACAACAACAACAACAACAACAACAACAACAACAACAAGAACAACAAGAACAACAAGAACAACAACAACAACAACAAGAACAACAAGAACAACAAGAACAACAAGAACAACGAGAACAACGAGTACAACGAGAACAACGAGAACAACAAGAACAACAAGAACAACAAGAACAACAAGAACAACAAGAACAACAAGAGCAACAAGAACAACAAGAACAACAAGAACAACAAGAACAACCGGAACAAAAAGAACAACAAGAACAACCGGAACAACAAGAACAACAAGAACAACCAGAACAACAACAACAAGAACAACTAGAACAACAACAAGAACAACAACAACAACAACAACAACAACAAGAACAACAACAACAACAAGAACAACAAGAACAACAAGAACAACAACAACAACAACAACAACAAGAACAACAAGAACAACAAGAACAACAAGAACAACGACAACAACGAGTACAACGAGAACAACGAGAACAACGAGAACAACAAGAACAACCAGAACAGCATGAACCACCAGAACAGCAAGAACAACCAGAACAGCAAGAACAACAAGAGCAACAAGAACAACTACAACAACAAGGACAACAAGACAACATGAACAGCAAGAACAACAAGAACAACAAGAACAAGAACAACAAGAACAACCGGAACAACAAGAACAACAAGAACAACCGGAACAACAAGAACAACAAGAACAACCAGAACAACTACAACAAGAACAACTAGAACAACAACAACAACAACAACAAGAACAACAACAACAACAACAAGAACAACAACAACAACAACAAGAACTACAAGAACAACAAGAACAACAAGAACAACAAGAACAACATCTACAACAAGAACAGCAAGAACAACAACAACAACAACAAGAACAACAAGAACAGAAAGAACAACAAGGACAACAAGAACAAGAACAGCAAGAGCAACAACAACAAGAACCGCATGAACAACAACAACAAGAACAACAAGAGCAACAAGAACAACAAGAGCAACAAGAACAACAAGAACAACAAGAAAAACAAGAACAAGAACAACAACATCAACCAGAACAACAACAACATGAACAACAAGAACAACAACAGCAACAACAACAACAAGGACAACAAGACCAACAAGAGCAAAAAGAACAACAAGAACAACGAGAACAACGAGAACAACGGGAACAACGAGAACAACAACAAGAACAACAACAACAACTACAACAACTAGAACAACAAGAACAACAAGAACACCAAGAACACGAAGAACAACAAGGACAACAAGAACAAGAACAGCAAGAGCAACAACAACAAGAACCGCATGATCAACAACAACAAGAACAACAAGAACAACAACAAGAACAACAAGAGCAACAAGAACAACAAGAGCAACAAGAACA
This sequence comes from Megalopta genalis, assembly GCF_051020955.1. Taxonomy (NCBI): domain Eukaryota; kingdom Metazoa; phylum Arthropoda; class Insecta; order Hymenoptera; family Halictidae; genus Megalopta; species Megalopta genalis. Next base: position 147,915 of record NC_135020.1, on the reverse strand, counting down.
ACAAGAACAACAAGAAAAACAAGAACAAGAACAACAACATCAACCAGAACAACAACAACATGAACAACAAGAACAACAACAGCAACAACAACAACAAGGACAACAAGAACAACAAGAGCAAAAAGAACAACAAGAACAACGAGAACAACGAGAACAACGGGAACAACGAGAACAACAACAAGAACAACAACAACAACAACAACAACAACTAGAACAACAAGAACAACAAGAACACCAAGAACACCAAGAACAAAAAGAACAACAAGAACAACAAGAACAACAAGAACATCAAGAACAACAACAACATGAACAACAAGAACATCAACAACCAGAACAACAACAACAACAACAACAAGAACAAAAAGAACAACAACAACATGAACAACAAGAACATCAACAACCAGACCAACAAGAACAACAACAGCAACAAGAGCAACAAGAGCAACAATAACAACAAGAACAACACGAACAACAAGAACAACAAGAACAACAAGAACAACAAGAACAACAAGAACAACAAGAACAACGAGAACAACGAGAACAACGAGAACAACGAGAACAACGAGAACAACGAGAACAACGAGAACAACAAGAACAACCAGAACAGCAAGAAAAACAACGAGAACAACAAGAACAACAACAACAACAACAACAACAACAACTAGAACAACAAGAACAACAAGAACACCAAGAACACCAAGAACAAAAAGAACAACAAGAACAACAAGAACATCAAGAACAACAACAACATGAACAACAAGAACATCAACAACCAGAACAACAACAAGAACAAAAAGAACAACAACAACATGAACAACAAGAACATCAACAACCAGAACAACAAGAACAACAACAGCAACAAGAGCAACAAGAGCAACAATAACAACAAGAACAACAAGAACAACAAGAACAACAAGAACAACAAGAACAACAAGAACAACAAGAACAACAAGAACAACAAGAACAACGAGAACAACGAGAACAACGAGAACAACGAGAACAACGAGAACAACAAGAACAACCAGAACAGCAAGAAGAACAACAAGAACAACAAGAGCAACAAGAACAACAAGAACAACAAGATCAACAATAACAACAATAACAACAATAACAACAAGAACAACAAGAACAACAAGAACAACAAGAACAACAAGAACATCAAGAACTACAACAATAACAAGGACAGCAACAACAACTACAACAAGAACAGCAAGAACAACAACAACAACAACAAGAACAACAACAAGAACAACAAGAACAACAAGAACAACAAGATCAACAAAAACAACATCTACAACAATAACAGCAAGAACAACAACAACAACAACAACAAGAACAACAAGAACAGAAAGAACAACAAGGACAACAAGAACAAGAACAGCAAGAGCAACAACAACAAGAACCGCATGAACAACAACAACAAGCACAACAAGAACAACAACAAGAACAACAAGAGCAACAAGAACAACAAGAACAACAAGATCAATAAGAACAACAAGCACAACAAGAACAACAAGGACAACAACAACAAGAACAACAAGGACAACAACAACAAGGACAACTAGAACAACAACAAGAAGAACAACAAGAACAACAAGAGCAACAAGAGCAACAATAACAACAAGAACAACACGAACAACAAGAACAACAAGAACAACAAGAACAACAAGAACAACGAGAACAACGAGAACAACGAGAACAACGAGAACAACGAGAACAACGAGAACAACGAGAACAACAAGAACAACCAGAACAGCAAGAAAAACAACGAGAACAACAAGAACAACAACAACAACAACAACAACAACAACTAGAACAACAAGAACAACAAGAACACCAAGAACACCAAGAACAAAAAGAACAACAAGAACAACAAGAACATCAAGAACAACAACAACATGAACAACAAGAACATCAACAACCAGAACAACAACAAGAACAAAAAGAACAACAACAACATGAACAACAAGAACATCAACAACAAGAACAACAAGAACAACAACAGCAACAAGAGCAACAAGAGCAACAATAACAACAAGAACAACAAGAACAACAAGAACAACAAGAACAACAAGAACAACAAGAACAACAAGAACAACAAGAACAACAAGAACAACAAGAACAACAAGAACAACGAAAACAACGAGAACAACGAGAACAACGAGAACAACGAGAACAACAAGAACAACCAGAACAGCAAGAAGAACAACAAGAACAACAAGAACAACAAGAGCAACAAGAACAACAAGAACAACAAGATCAACAATAACAACAAGAACAATAAGAACAACAAGAACAACAAGAACAACAAGAACATCAAGGACTACAACAATAACAAGGACAGCAACAACAACTACAACAAGAACAGCAAGAACAACAACAACAACAACAAGAACAACAACAAGAACAACAAGAACAACAAGAACAACAAGATCAACAAAAACAACATCTACAACAATAACAGCAAGAACAACAACAACAACAACAACAAGAACAACAAGAACAGAAAGAACAACAAGGACAACAAGAACAAGAACAGCAAGAGCAACAACAACAAGAACCGCATGAACAACAACAACAAGAACAACAAGAACAACAACAAGAGCAACAAGAACAACAAGAACAACAAGATCAATAAGAACAACAAGCACAACAAGAACAACAAGGACAACAACAACAAGAACAACAAGGACAACAACAACAAGGACAACTAGAACAACAACAAGAAGAACAACAAGAACAACATGAACAGCAAAAACAACAAGAACAACAAGAACAACAAGAACAACAAGAACAACAAGAACAACAAGAACAACAAGAACAACCGGAACAAAAAGAACAACAAGAACAACCGGAACAACAAGAACAACAAGAACAACCAGAACAACAACAACAAGAACAACTAGAACAACAACAACAACAACAACAACAACAACAACAACAAGAACAACAACAACAACAAGAACAACAAGAACAACAAGAACAACAACAACAACAACAAGAACAACAAGAACAACGAGAACAACGAGTACAACGAGAACAACGAGAACAACGAGAACAACAAGAACAACCAGAACAGCATGAACCACCAGAACAGCAAGAACAACAAGAGCAACAAGAGCAACAATAACAACAAGAACAACAAGAACAACAAGAACAACAAGAACAACATCTACAACAATAACAGCAAGAACATCAACAACAACAACAAGAACAACAAGAACAGAAAGAACAACAAGGACAACAAGAACAAGAACAGCAAGAGCAACAACAACAAGAACCGCATGAACAACAACAACAAGAACAACAAGAACAACAACAAGAACAACAAGAGCAACAAGAACAACAAGAGCAACAAGAACAACAAGAACAACAAGATCAATAAGAACAACAAGCACAACAAGAACAACAAGGACAACAACAACAAGAACAACAAGGACAACAACAACAAGGACAACTAGAACAACAACAAGAAGAACAACAAGAACAACATGAACAGCAAAAACAACAAGAACAACAAGAACAACAAGAACAACAAGAACAACAAGAACAACAAGAGCAACAAGAACAACAAGAACAACAAGAACAACAAGAACAACCGGAACAAAAAGAACAACAAGAACAACCGGAACAACAAGAACAACAAGAACAACCAGAACAACAACAACAAGAACAACTAGAACAACAACAAGAACAACAACAACAACAACAACAACAACAAGAACAACAACAACAACAAGAACAACAAGAACAACAAGAACAACAACAACAACAACAACAACAACAAGAACAACAAGAACAACAAGAACAACAAGAACAACGACAACAACGAGTACAACGAGAACAACGAGAACAACGAGAACAACAAGAACAACCAGAACAGCATGAACCACCAGAACAGCAAGAACAACCAGAACAGCAAGAACAACAAGAGCAACAAGAACAACTACAACAACAAGGACAACAAGACAACATGAACAGCAAGAACAACAAGAACAACAAGAACAAGAACAACAAGAACAACCGGAACAACAAGAACAACAAGAACAACCGGAACAACAAGAACAACAAGAACAACCAGAACAACTACAACAAGAACAACTAGAACAACAACAACAACAACAACAAGAACAACAACAACAACAACAAGAACAACAACAACAACAACAAGAACTACAAGAACAACAAGAACAACAAGAACAACAAGAACAACATCTACAACAAGAACAGCAAGAACAACAACAACAACAACAAGAACAACAAGAACAGAAAGAACAACAAGGACAACAAGAACAAGAACAGCAAGAGCAACAACAACAAGAACCGCATGAACAACAACAACAAGAACAACAAGAACAACAACAAGAACAACAAGAGCAACAAGAACAACAAGAGCAACAAGAACAACAAGAACAACAAGAAAAACAAGAACAAGAACAACAACATCAACCAGAACAACAACAACATGAACAACAAGAACAACAACAGCAACAACAACAACAAGGACAACAAGACCAACAAGAGCAAAAAGAACAACAAGAACAACGAGAACAACGAGAACAACGGGAACAACGAGAACAACAACAAGAACAACAACAACAACAACAACAACTAGAACAACAAGAACAACAAGAACACCAAGAACACGAAGAACAACAAGGACAACATGAACAACAAGAACATCAAGAACAACAAAAACATGAACAACAAGAACATCAACAACCAGAACAACAACAACAACAACAACAAGAACAAAAAGAACAACAACAACATGAACAACAAGAACATCAACAACCAGACCAACAAGAACAACAACAGCAACAAGAGCAACAAGAGCAACAATAACAACAAGAACAACACGAACAACAAGAACAACAAGAACAACAAGAACAACAAGAACAACAAGAACAACAAGAACAACGAGAACAACGAGAACAACGAGAACAACGAGAACAACGAGAACAACGAGAACAACGAGAACAACAAGAACAACCAGAACAGCAAGAAAAACAACGAGAACAACAAGAACAACAACAACAACAACAACAACAACAACAACTAGAACAACAAGAACAACAAGAACACCAAGAACACCAAGAACAAAAAGAACAACAAGAACAACAAGAACATCAAGAACAACAACAACATGAACAACAAGAACATCAACAACCAGAACAACAACAAGAACAAAAAGAACAACAACAACATGAACAACAAGAACATCAACAACCAGAACAACAAGAACAACAACAGCAACAAGAGCAACAAGAGCAACAATAACAACAAGAACAACAAGAACAACAAGAACAACAAGAACAACAAGAACAACAAGAACAACAAGAACAACAAGAACAACGAGAACAACGAGAACAACGAGAACAACGAGAACAACGAGAACAACGAGAACAACAAGAACAACCAGAACAGCAAGAAGAACAACAAGAACAACAAGAGCAACAAGAACAACAAGAACAACAAGATCAACAATAACAACAAGAACAACAAGAACAACAAGAACAACAAGAACAACAAGAACAACAAGAACATCAAGAACTACAACAATAACAAGGACAGCAACAACAACTACAACAAGAACAGCAAGAACAACAACAACAACAACAAGAACAACAACAAGAACAACAAGAACAACAAGAACAACAAGATCAACAAAAACAACATCTACAACAATAACAGCAAGAACAACAACAACAACAACAACAAGAACAACAAGAACAGAAAGAACAACAAGGACAACAAGAACAAGAACAGCAAGAGCAACAACAACAAGAACCGCATGAACAACAACAACAAGAACAACAAGAACAACAACAAGAACAACAAGAGCAACAAGAACAACAAGAACAACAAGATCAATAAGAACAACAAGCACAACAAGAACAACAAGGACAACAACAACAAGAACAACAAGGACAACAACAACAAGGACAACTAGAACAACAACAAGAAGAACAACAAGAACAACAAGAGCAACAAGAGCAACAATAACAACAAGAACAACACGAACAACAAGAACAACAAGAACAACAAGAACAACAAGAACAACAAGAACAACAAGAACAACGAGAACAACGAGAACAACGAGAACAACGAGAACAACGAGAACAACGAGAACAACAAGAACAACCAGAACAGCAAGAAAAACAACGAGAACAACAAGAACAACAACAACAACAACAACAACAACAACAACTAGAACAACAAGAACAACAAGAACACCAAGAACACCAAGAACAAAAAGAACAACAAGAACAACAAGAACATCAAGAACAACAACAACATGAACAACAAGAACATCAACAACCAGAACAACAACAAGAACAAAAAGAACAACAACAACATGAACAACAAGAACATCAACAACCAGAACAACAAGAACAACAACAGCAACAAGAGCAACAAGAGCAACAATAACAACAAGAACAACAAGAACAACAAGAACAACAAGAACAACAAGAACAACAAGAACAACAAGAACAACAAGAACAACAAGAACAACGAGAACAACAAGAACAACAAGAACAACAAGAACAACAAGAACAACGAGAACAACGAGAACAACGAGAACAACGAGAACAACGAGAACAACAAGAACAACCAGAACAGCAAGAAGAACAACAAGAACAACAAGAACAACAAGAGCAACAAGAACAACAAGAACAACAAGATCAACAATAACAACAAGAACAACAAGAACAACAAGAACAACAAGAACAACAAGAACATCAAGAACTACAACAATAACAAGGACAGCAACAACAACTACAACAAGAACAGCAAGAACAACAACAACAACAACAAGAACAACAACAAGAACAACAAGAACAACAAGATCAACAAAAACAACATCTACAACAATAACAGCAAGAACAACAACAACAACAACAACAAGAACAACAAGAACAGAAAGAACAACAAGGACAACAAGAACAAGAACAGCAAGAGCAACAACAACAAGAACCGCATGAACAACAACAACAAGAACAACAAGAACAACAACAAGAACAACAAGAGCAACAAGAACAACAAGAGCAACAAGAACAACAAGAACAACAAGAAAAACAAGAACAAGAACAACAACATCAACCAGAACAACAACAACATGAACAACAAGAACAACAACAGCAACAACAACAACAAGGACAACAAGACCAACAAGAGCAAAAAGAACAACAAGAACAACGAGAACAACGAGAACAACGGGAACAACGAGAACAACAACAAGAACAACAACAACAACAACAACAACTAGAACAACAAGAACAACAAGAACACCAAGAACACGAAGAACAACAAGGACAACATGAACAACAAGAACATCAAGAACAACAAAAACATGAACAACAAGAACATCAACAACCAGAACAACAACAACAACAACAACAAGAACAAAAAGAACAACAACAACATGAACAACAAGAACATCAACAACCAGACCAACAAGAACAACAACAGCAACAAGAGCAACAAGAGCAACAATAACAACAAGAACAACACGAACAACAAGAACAACAAGAACAACAAGAACAACAAGAACAACAAGAACAACAAGAACAACGAGAACAACGAGAACAACGAGAACAACGAGAACAACGAGAACAACGAGAACAACGAGAACAACAAGAACAACCAGAACAGCAAGAAAAACAACGAGAACAACAAGAACAACAACAACAACAACAACAACAACAACAACTAGAACAACAAGAACAACAAGAACACCAAGAACACCAAGAACAAAAAGAACAACAAGAACAACAAGAACATCAAGAACAACAACAACATGAACAACAAGAACATCAACAACCAGAACAACAACAAGAACAAAAAGAACAACAACAACATGAACAACAAGAACATCAACAACCAGAACAACAAGAACAACAACAGCAACAAGAGCAACAAGAGCAACAATAACAACAAGAACAACAAGAACAACAAGAACAACAAGAACAACAAGAACAACAAGAACAACAAGAACAACAAGAACAACGAGAACAACGAGAACAACGAGAACAACGAGAACAACGAGAACAACGAGAACAACAAGAACAACCAGAACAGCAAGAAGAACAACAAGAACAACAAGAGCAACAAGAACAACAAGAACAACAAGATCAACAATAACAACAAGAACAACAAGAACAACAAGAACAACAAGAACAACAAGAACATCAAGAACTACAACAATAACAAGGACAGCAACAACAACTACAACAAGAACAGCAAGAACAACAACAACAACAACAAGAACAACAACAAGAACAACAAGAACAACAAGAACAACAAGATCAACAAAAACAACATCTACAACAATAACAGCAAGAACAACAACAACAACAACAACAAGAACAACAAGAACAGAAAGAACAACAAGGACAACATGAACAAGAACAGCAAGAGCAACAACAACAAGAACCGCATGAACAACAACAACAAGAACAACAAGAACAACAACAAGAACAACAAGAGCAACAAGAACAACAAGAACAACAAGATCAATAAGAACAACAAGCACAACAAGAACAACAAGGACAACAACAACAAGAACAACAAGGACAACAACAACAAGGACAACTAGAACAACAACAAGAAGAACAACAAGAACAACAAGAGCAACAAGAGCAACAATAACAACAAGAACAACACGAACAACAAGAACAACAAGAACAACAAGAACAACAAGAACAACAAGAACAACAAGAACAACGAGAACAACGAGAACAACGAGAACAACGAGAACAACGAGAACAACGAGAACAACAAGAACAACCAGAACAGCAAGAAAAACAACGAGAACAACAAGAACAACAACAACAACAACAACAACAACAACAACTAGAACAACAAGAACAACAAGAACACCAAGAACACCAAGAACAAAAAGAACAACAAGAACAACAAGAACATCAAGAACAACAACAACATGAACAACAAGAACATCAACAACCAGAACAACAACAAGAACAAAAAGAACAACAACAACATGAACAACAAGAACATCAACAACCAGAACAACAAGAACAACAACAGCAACAAGAGCAACAAGAGCAACAATAACAACAAGAACAACAAGAACAACAAGAACAACAAGAACAACAAGAACAACAAGAACAACAAGAACAACAAGAACAACAAGAACAACGAGAACAACAAGAACAACAAGAACAACAAGAACAACAAGAACAACGAGAACAACGAGAACAACGAGAACAACGAGAACAACGAGAACAACAAGAACAACCAGAACAGCAAGAAGAACAACAAGAACAACAAGAACAACAAGAGCAACAAGAACAACAAGAACAACAAGATCAACAATAACAACAAGAACAACAAGAACAACAAGAACAACAAGAACAACAAGAACATCAAGAACTACAACAATAACAAGGACAGCAACAACAACTACAACAAGAACAGCAAGAACAACAACAACAACAACAAGAACAACAACAAGAACAACAAGAACAACAAGATCAACAAAAACAACATCTACAACAATAACAGCAAGAACAACAACAACAACAACAACAAGAACAACAAGAACAGAAAGAACAACAAGGACAACAAGAACAAGAACAGCAAGAGCAACAACAACAAGAACCGCATGAACAACAACAACAAGAACAACAAGAACAACAACAAGAACAACAAGAGCAACAAGAACAACAAGAACAACAAGATCAATAAGAACAACAAGCACAACAAGAACAACAAGGACAACAACAACAAGAACAACAAGGACAACAACAACAAGGACAACTAGAACAACAACAAGAAGAACAACAAGAACAACATGAACAGCAAAAACAACAAGAACAACAAGAACAACAAGAACAACAAGAACAACAAGAACAACAAGAACAACAAGAACAACAAGAACAACAAGAACAACAAGAACAACCGGAACAAAAAGAACAACAAGAACAACCGGAACAACAAGAACAACAAGAACAACCAGAACAACAACAACAAGAACAACTAGAACAACAACAAGAACAACAACAACAACAACAACAACAACAAGAACAACAACAACAACAAGAACAACAAGAACAACAAGAACAACAACAACAACAGCAACAAGAACAACAAGAACAACAAGAACAACAAGAACAACGAGAACAACGAGTACAACGAGAACAACGAGAACAACGAGAACAACAAGAACAACCAGAACAGCATGAACCACCAGAACAGCAAGAACAAACAGAACAGCAAGAAGAACAACAAGAACGACAAGAACAACAAGAAGAACAAGATCAACAAAAACAACAAGAAAAGACGAACAACAAGAACAACAAGGACAACAAGAACAACAAGAACAACAAGAACAACAAGAACTACAACAACAACAAGGACAACAACAACAACTACAACAAGAACAGCAAGAA
>NC_135020.1:95000-132500 GCF_051020955.1 Megalopta genalis | reverse complement strand
ACAAGAACAACAAGAACAACAAGAACAACGAGAACAACGAGAGCAACGAGAACAACGAGAACAACGAGAACAACGAGAACAGCGAGAGCAACGAGAACAACGAGAACAACGAGAACAACAAGAACAACCAGAACAGCAAGAAGAACAACCAGAACAGCAAGAAGAACAACAAGAACAACAAGAACAACAAGAACAACAAGATCAACAAAAACAACAGGAACAACAAGAACAACAAGAACAACAAGAACAACAAGATCAACAAGAACAAGTACAACAAGATCAACAAGAACAACAAGAACAAGTACAACAAGATCAACAAGAACAACAGCAACATGAACAACAAGAAAAACAAGAACAACAAGAACAACAAGAACAACAAGAACAACAGGAACAACAAGAACTACAAGAACAACAAGAACAACAAGAACAAGAAGAACAAGAAGAACAACAAGAACAACAAGAGCGACAAGAACAACAAGAACAACAAGAACAACAAGAACAACAAGAACAACAAGAACAACAAGAACAACAAGAACAACAAGAACAACAACAAGATCAACAAGAACAAGTACAACAAGATCAACAAGAACAACAAGAACAAGTACAACAAGATCAACAAGAACAACAGCAACATGAACAACAAGAAAAACAAGAACAACAAGAACAACAAGAACAACAAGAACAACAAGAACAACAAGAACAACAAGAACAACAGGAACAACAAGAACAACAAGAACAACAAGAACAACAACAACAATAACAACAACAAGAACAACAAGAACAAGAAGAACAAGAAGAACAACAAGAACAACAAGAGCGACAAGAACAACAAGAACAACAAGAACAACAAGAACAACAAGAACAACAAGAACAACAAGAACAACAAGAACAACATGACCAGCAAGAACAACAAGAACAACAAGAACAAGAACAGCAAGAAAGACAACAACAACGACAACAAAAATAAGAACAACAACAACAACAAGAACAACAACATGAACAACCGGAACAACAAGAACACCAAGAACAACCAGAACAACAAGAACAACAAGAACAACAAGAACAACAAGAACAACAAGATCAACAACAACATGAACAACAAGAACATCAACAACCAGAACAACAAGAACAACAACAGCAACAAAAGCAACAAAAGCAACAAGAGCAACAAGAACGACAAGAACAATAAGAACAACAAGATCAACAAGAGCAACAAGAGCAACAAGAACAACAAGAACAACAAGAACAACAAGAACAACAAGAACAAGAACAGCAAGAAAAACAACAAAAACAACAACAAAAATAAGAACAACAACAACAACAAGAACAACAACATGATCAACCGGAACAACAGGAACAACAAGAACAACCAGAACAACAACAACAAGAACAACTAGAACAACAACAACAAGAACAACAAGAACAACAAGAACAACTTGAACAACAAGGACAACAAGAACAACCAGAACAACAACAACAAGAACAACTAGAACAACAACAATAAGAACAACAAGAACAACAAGAACAACTTGAACAACAAGGACAACAAGACAACATGAACAGCAAGAACAACAAGAACAACAAGAACAACAAGAACAACAAGAGCAACAAGAACAACAAGAACAACAAGAACAACAAGAACAACAAGAACAACAAGAACAACAAGAACAACAAGGACAACAAGAACAACAAGAATAACAAGAACAACAAGGACAACCAGAACAGCAAGAAGAACAACAAGAACAACAAGAACAACAAGAACAACAAGATCAACAAAAACAACAAGAACAACAAGAACAACAAGAACAACAAGAACAACAAGAACTACAACAATAACAAGGACAACAACAACAACTACAACAAGAACAGCAAGAACAACAACAACAACAAGAACAACAACAAGAACAACAAGAACAACAAGATCAACAAAAACAACAACTACAACAAGAACAGCAAGAACAACAACATCAACAAGAACAACAAGAACAGAAAGAACAAGGACAACAAGAACAAGAACAGCAAGAGCAACAACAACAAGAACCACATGAACAACAACAACAAGAACAACAAGAACAACAACAACAACAGGAACAACAAGAACCACAACGCCAAGAACAACAACAACAAGAACAACAAAAACAAGAACAACAAGAACAACAACAAGAACAACAAGAGCAACAAGAACAACAAGAGCAACAAGAACAACAAGAGCAACAAGAGCAACAAGAGCAACAAGAACAACAAGATCAACAAGAACAACAAGCACAACAAGAACAACAAGGACAACAACAACAAGGACAACAAGAACAACAACAAGAAGAACAACAAGAACAACATGAACAGCAAAAACAACAAGAACGACAAGAACAACAAGAACAACAAGAACAACAAGAACAACCAGAACAACAAGAACAACAAGAACAACAAGAACAACAAGAACAACAACAACAACAACAACGACAACAAGAACAACAACAACAAGAACAAGAACAACGGGAACACAACAACAAGAACAACAAGAACCAGAACAACGGGAACAACAACGACGAGGGCAACAAGAACAACAAGAACAACAAGAACAATAAGAACAACAAGAACAACAAGAACAACAAGAACAACAAGAACAACAAGAACAACAACAAGATCAACAAGAACAACAAGAACAAATACAACAAGATCAACAAGAACAACAGCAACATGAACAACAAGAAAAACAAGAACAACAAGAACAACAAGAACAACAAGAACAACAAGAACAACAAGAACAACAAGAACAACAAGAACAACAAGAACAACAAGAACAACAAGAACAACAAGAACAACAAGAACAACAAGAACAACAAGAACCACAAGAACAACAAGAACAACAAGAACAACAAGAACAACAAGAACAACAAGAACAACAAGAACAACAAGAACAACAAGAACAACAAGAACAACAAGAACAACAAGAACAACAAGAACAACAAGAACAACAAGAACAACAAGAACAACAAGAACAACAAGAACAACAAGAACAACAAGAACAACAAGAACAACAAGAACAACAAGAACAACAAGAACAACAAGAACAACAAGAGCAACAAGAACAAGTACAGCAAGAACAACAACAACAACAACAACAACAACAACAAGAACAATAGGAACAACAACAGCAAGAACAACAAGAACAACAAGAACAACAAGAGCAACAAGAACAACAAGAACAAGAACAACAACATCTACCAGAACCACAACAACATGAACAACAAGAACAAGAACAACAACAACAACAAGAAGAACAACTACAACAAGAACAACGGGAACAACAACAGCAAGAACAACAAGGACAAAAAGAATAACAAGAACAAGAAGAACAACAAGAGCAACAAGAGCAACAATAACAACAAGAACAACAAGAACAACAAGAACAACAAGAAAAACAAGAACAAGAACAACAACATCAACCAGAACAACAACAACATGAACAACAAGAACAACAACAGCAACAACAACAACAAGGACAACAAGAACAACAAGAGCAAAAAGAACAACAAGAACAACGAGAACAACGAGAACAACGAGAACAACGAGAACAACAACAAGAACAACAACAACAAGGACAACAAGAACAACAAGAACAAAAGGAACAACAAGAACAACGAGAACAACGAGAACAACGAGAACAACGAGAACAACAACAAGAACAACAACAACAACAACAACAACTAGAACAACAAAGAACAACAAGAACACCAAGAACAACAAGAACAACAAGAACGACAAGAACAACAAGATCAGCAAGAACAACAAGAACAACAAGACCAAGAACAACAACAACAACAACAACAAGAACAAAAAGAACAACAACAACATAAACAACAAGAACATCAACAACCAGAACAACAACAGCAACAACAGCAACAACAGCAACAAGAGCAACAAGAGCAACAAGAGCAACAAGAGCAACAAGAGCAACAAGAACAACGAGAACAACGAGAACAACGAGAACAACGAGAACAACAACAACAAGGACAACTAGAACAACAACAAGAGGAACAACAAGAACAACATGAACAACAAGAACAATAAGAACAACAAGAACAACAAGAACAACAAGAACAACAAGAACAACAAGAACAACAAGAACAACAAGAACAACAAGAACAACAAGAACAACAAGAACAACAAGAACAATAAGAACAACAAGAACAACAAGAACAACAACAAGATCAACAAGAACAAGTACAACAAGATCAACAAGAACAACAAGAACAAGTACAACAAGATCAACAAGAACAACAGCAACATGAACAACAAGAAAAACAAGAACAACAAGAACAACAAGAACAACAAGAACAACAAGAACAACAAGAACAACAGGAACAACAAGAACAACAAGAACAACAAGAACAACAACAACAATAACAACAACAAGAACAACAAGAACAAGAAGAACAAGAAGAACAACAAGAACAACAAGAGCGACAAGAACAACAAGAACAACAAGAACAACAAGAACAACAAGAACAACAAGAACAACAAGAACAACAAGAACAACATGACCAGCAAGAACAACAAGAACAACAAGAACAGCAAGAAAAACAACAACAACGACAACAAAAATAAGAACAACAACAACAACAAGAACAACAACATGAACAACCGGAACAACAAGAACACCAAGAACAACCAGAACAACAAGAACAACAAGAACAACAAGAACAACAAGAACAACAAGATCAACAACAACATGAACAACAAGAACATCAACAACCAGAACAACAAGAACAACAACAGCAACAAAAGCAACAAAAGCAACAAGAGCAACAAGAACGACAAGAACAATAAGAACAACAAGATCAACAAGAGCAACAAGAGCAACAAGAACAACAAGAACAACAAGAACAACAAGAACAACAAGAACAAGAACAGCAAGAACAACAAAAACAACAACAAAAATAAGAACAACAACAACAACAAGAACAACAACATGATCAACCGGAACAACAAGAACAACAAGAACAACCAGAACAACAACAACAAGGACAACTAGAACAACAACAAGAAGAACAACAAGAACAACAAGAACAACAAGAACAACAAGTACAACAAGAACAACAAGAACAACAAGAACAACAAGAACAACAAGAACAACAAGAACAACAAGAACAACAAGAACAACAAGAACAACAAGAACAACAAGAACAACAAGAACAACAAGAACAACGAGAACAACGAGAGCAACGAGAACAACAAGAACAACGAGAACAACGAGAACAGCGAGAGCAACGAGAACAACGAGAACAACGAGAACAACAAGAACAACCAGAACAGCAAGAACAACAAGAACAACAAGAACAACAAGAACAACAAGAACAACAAGAACAACAAGAACAACAAGAACAACAAGAACAACAAGAACAACATGACCAGCAAGAACAACAAGAACAACAAGAACAAGAACAGCAAGAAAAACAACAACAACGACAACAAAAATAAGAACAACAACAACAAGAACAACAACATGAACAACCGGAACAACAAGAACACCAAGAACAACCAGAACAACAAGAACAACAAGAACAACAAGATCAACAACAACATGAACAACAAGAACATCAACAACCAGAACAACAAGAACAACAACAGCAACAAGAGCAACAAAAGCAACAACAGCAACAAGAACGACAAGAACAATAAGAACAACAAGATCAACAAGAGCAACAAGAGCAACAAGAACAACAAGAACAACAAGAACAACAAGAACAACAAGAACAAGAACAGCAAGAAAAACAACAAAAACAACAACAAAAATAAGAACAACAACAACAACAAGAACAACAATATGAACAACCTGAACAACAAGAACAACAAGGACAACAAGACAACATGAACAGCAAGAACAACAAGAACAACAAGAACAACCGGAACAACAAGAACAACAAGAACAACCAGAACAACAACAACAAGGACAACTAGAACAACAACAAGAAGTACAACAAGAACAACAAGAACAACAAGAACAACAAGAACAACTAGAACAACAAGGACAACAAGACAACATGAACAGCAAGAACAACAAGAACAACAAGAACAACCGGAACAACAAGAACAACAAGAACAACCAGAACAACAACAACAAGGACAACTAGAACAACAACAAGAAGAACAACAAGAACAACAAGAACAACAAGAACAACAAGTACAACAAGAACAACAAGAACAACAAGAACAACAAGAACAACAAGAACAACAAGAACAACAAGAACAACAAGAACAACAAGAACAACAAGAACAACAAGAACAACAAGAACAACAAGAACAACAAGAACAACGAGAACAACGAGAGCAACGAGAACAACGAGAACAACGAGAACAACGAGAACAGCGAGAACAACGAGAACAACGAGAACAACGAGAACAACAAGAACAACCAGAACAGCAAGAAGAACAACCAGAACAGCAAGAAGAACAAGAAGAACAACAAGAACAACAAGAACAACAAGAACAACAAGAACTACAAGAACAACAACAAGAACAACACGAACAACAACAAGAACAACAACAACAACAAGAACAACAACTGCAACAAGAACAACAAGAACAACAAGAACAACAACAACAACAAGAACAACAAGAACAACAAGAACAACAAGAGCAACAAGAACAAGAACAGCAAGAACAACAACAACAAGAACAGCAAGAACAACAACAACAACAACAACAACGAGAACAACAGGAACAACAACAGCAAGAACAACAAGAACAACAAGACCAACATGAGCAACAAGAACAACAAGAACAAGAACAACAACAACAGCAACAAGAACATCAAGAACAACAAGAGCAACAAGAACAACAACAACAAGAACATCAAGAAAAACAAGAACTACAACAATAACAAGGACAACAACTACAACTACAACAAGAACAGCAAGAACAACAACAACAACAAGAACAACAACAAGAACAACAAGATCAACAAAAACAACAACTACAACAAGAACAGCAAGAACAGCAACAACAACAAGAACAACAAGAACAGCAAGAACAACAAGAACAACAAGAACAACAAGAACAACAAGAACAACAAGAACAACAAGAACAACAAGAACAACAAGAACAACAAGAACAACAAGAACAACAAGAACAACAAGAACAACAAGAACAACAAGAACAACAAGAACAACAAGAACAACAAGAACAACAAGAACAACAAGAACAACAAGAACAACAAGAACAACAAGAACAACAAGAACAACAAGAACAACAAGAACAACAAGAACAACAAGAACAACAAGGACAACAACAACAACAACAAGAACAACAAGAACAACATGAACAGAAAGAACAGCAAGAACAACAAGAACAACAAGAACAACAAGAACAACAAGAACAACAAGAACAAGAACAGGAAGAACAACAACAACAACAAGAACAATAAAAACAAGAACAACAACAAGAACAACACGAACAACAACAAGAACAACAACAACAAAAACAAGAACGACAACAAGAACAACACGAACAACAACAAGAACAACAACAACAACAAGAACAACAAGAACAACAAGAACAACATGAACAACAAGAACAACAAGAACAACAGGAACGACAAGAACAACAAGAACAACAAAAACAAAAAGAACAACAAGAGCAACAAGAACAAGAACAGCAAAAACAGCAACAACAACAACAAGAACAACAGGAACAACAACAGCAAGAACAACAAGAACAACAAGAACAACAAGAGCAACAAGAACAACAAGAACAAGAACGACAATATCTACCAGAACCACAACAACATGAACAGCAAGAACAAGAACAACAACAACAACAACAACAAGAACAACAACAAGAACAACGGGAACAACAACAGCAAGTACAACAAGGACAAAAAGAATAACAAGAACAAGAAGAACAACAAGAACAACAAGAGCAACAAGAGCAACAAGAGCAACAAGAACAACAAGAATAACAAGAACAACAAGAACAACAAGAAAAACAAGAACAAGAACAACAACATCAACCAGAACAACAAGAACAACAAGGACACCAAGAACAACAAGAACAACAAGAACAACAAGAACATCAAGAACAACAAGAACAACAAGACCAAGAACAACAACAACAACAACAACAAGAACAAAAAGAACAACAACAACATAAACAACAAGAACATCAACAACCAGAACAACAACAGCAACAACAGCAACAAGAGCAACAAGAGCAACAAGAGCAACAAGAGCAACAAGAGCAACAAGAGCAACAAGAACAACAAGAACAACAAGAACAACAAGAACAACAACAACAACAACAACTAGAACAACAACAACAACAAGAACACCAAGAACAACAATAACAACAAGATCAACAAGAACAACAAGAACAACAAGAAGAACAACAAGAACAACAAGAAGGAGAACAAGAACAACAAGAACAACAAGAAGAACAACAAGAACAACAACAAGAACAACAACAACAACAACTAGAACAACAAGAACAACAAGAACACCAAGAACAACAAGAACAACAAGAACAACAAGAACAACAAGATCAACAACAACATGAACAAGAAGAACATCAACAACCAGAACAACAAGAACAACAACAGCAACAAGAGCAACAAAAGCAACAAGAGCAACAAGAACGACAAGAACAACAAGAACAACAAGATCAACAAGAGCAACAAGAACAACAAGAATAACAAGAACAAGAACAGCAAGAAAAACAATAAAAACAACAACAGAAATAAGAACAACAACAACGACAAGAACAACAACATGAACAACCGGAACAACAAGAACAACAAGAACAACCAGAACGACAACAACAAGAACAACTAGAACAACAACAACAAGAACAACAAGAACGACAAGAACAACAAGAACAACTAGAACAACAAGGACAACAAGACAACATGAACAGCAAGAACAACAAGAACAACAAGAACAACCGGAACAACAAGAACAACCAGAACAACAATGACAAGGACAACTAGAACAACAACAAGAAGAACAACAAGAACAACATGAACAACAAGAACAACAAGAACAACAAGAACAACAAGAACAACAAGAACAACAAGAACAACAAGAACAACAAGAACAACAAGAACAACAAGAACAACAAGAACAACAAGAACAACAAGAACAACAAGAACAACAAGAACAACAAGAACAACAAGAACAACAAGAACAACAAGAACAACAAGAACAACAAGAACAACAAGAACTACAAGAACAACAAGAACAACAAGAACAACAAGAACAACAACAACAAGGACAACTAGAACAACAACAAGAAGAACAACAAGAACAACATGAACAACGAGAACAACGAGAGCAACGAGAACAACGAGAACAACGAGAACAACGAGAACAGCGAGAGCAACGAGAACAACGAGAACAACGAGAACAACAAGAACAACCAGAACAGCAAGAAGAACAACCAGAACAGCAAGAAGAACAACAAGAACAACAAGAACAACAAGAACAACAAGATCAACAAAAACAACAGGAACAACAAGAACAACAAGAACAACAAGAACAACAAGAACAACAAGATCAACAAGAACAAGTACAACAAGATCAACAAGAACAACAAGAACAAGTACAACAAGATCAACAAGAACAACAGCAACATGAACAACAAGAAAAACAAGAACAACAAGAACAACAAGAACAACAAGAACAACAGGAACAACAAGAACAACAAGAACAACAAGAACAACAAGAACAACAACAACAATAACAACAACAAGAACAACAAGAACAAGAAGAACAAGAAGAACAACAAGAACAACAAGAGCGACAAGAACAACAAGAACAACAAGAACAACAAGAACAACAAGAACAACAAGAACAACAAGAACAACAAGAACAACATGACCAGCAAGAACAACAAGAACAACAAGAACAAGAACAGCAAGAAAAACAACAACAACGACAACAAAAATAAGAACAACAACAACAAGAACAACAACATGAACAACCGGAACAACAAGAACACCAAGAACAACCAGAACAACAAGAACAACAAGAACAACAAGAACAACAAGATCAACAACAACATGAACAACAAGAACATCAACAACCAGAACAACAACAGCAACAACAGCAACAACAGCAACAAGAGCAACAAGAGCAACAAGAGCAACAAGAGCAACAAGAGCAACAAGAACAACGAGAACAACGAGAACAACGAGAACAACGAGAACAACAACAACAAGGACAACTAGAACAACAACAAGAGGAACAACAAGAACAACATGAACAACAACAACAATAAGAACAACAAGAACAACAAGAACAACAAGAACAACAAGAACAACAAGAACAACAAGAACAACAAGAACAACAAGAACAATAAGAACAACAAGAACAACAAGAACAACAACAAGATCAACAAGAACAACAAGAACAAGTACAACAAGATCAACAAGAACAACAGCAACATGAACAACAAGAAAAACAAGAACAACAAGAACAACAAGAACAACAAGAACAACAAGAACAACAAGAACAACAAGAACAACAAGAACAACAGGAACAACAAGAACAACAAGAACAACAAGAACAACAACAACAATAACAACAACAAGAACAACAAGAACAAGAAGAACAAGAAGAACAACAAGAACAACAAGAGCGACAAGAACAACAAGAACAACAAGAACAACAAGAACAACAAGAACAACAAGAACAACAAGAACAACAAGAACAACATGACCAGCAAGAACAACAAGAACAACAAGAACAAGAACAGCAAGAAAAACAACAACAACGACAACAAAAATAAGAACAACAACAACAACAAGAACAACAACATGAACAACCGGAACAACAAGAACACCAAGAACAACCAGAACAACAAGAACAACAAGAACAACAAGAACAACAAGAACAACAAGATCAACAACAACATGAACAACAAGAACATCAACAACCAGAACAACAAGAACAACAACAGCAACAAAAGCAACAAAAGCAACAAGAGCAACAAGAACGACAAGAACAATAAGAACAACAAGATCAACAAGAGCAACAAGAGCAACAAGAACAACAAGAACAACAAGAACAACAAGAACAACAAGAACAAGAACAGCAAGAAAAACAACAAAAACAACAACAAAAATAAGAACAACAACAACAACAAGAACAACAACATGATCAACCGGAACAACAAGAACAACAAGAACAACCAGAACAACAACAACAAGAACAACTAGAACAACAACAACAAGAACAACAAGAACAACAAGAACAACAAGAACAACTAGAACAACAAGGACAACAAGACAACATGAACAGCAAGAACAACAAGAACAACAAGAACAACCGGAACAACAAGAACAACAAGAACAACCAGAACAACAACAACAAGGACAACTAGAACAACAACAAGAAGAACAACAAGAACAACAAGAACAACAAGAACAACAAGTACAACAAGAACAACAAGAACAACAAGAACAACAAGAACAACAAGAACAACAAGAACAACAAGAACAACAAGAACAACAAGAACAACAAGAACAACAAGAACAACGAGAACAACGAGAGCAACGAGAACAACAAGAACAACGAGAACAACGAGAACAGCGAGAGCAACGAGAACAACGAGAACAACGAGAACAACAAGAACAACCAGAACAGCAAGAAGAACAACCAGAACAGCAAGAAGAACAACAAGAACAACAAGAACAACAAGAACAACAAGAACAACAAGAACAACAAGAACAACAAGAACAACAAGAACAACAAGAACTACAAGAACAACAAGAACAACAAGAACAACAAGAACAACAACAACAAGGACAACTAGAACAACAACAAGAAGAACAACAAGAACAACATGAACAACGAGAACAACGAGAGCAACGAGAACAACGAGAACAACGAGAACAACGAGAACAGCGAGAGCAACGAGAACAACGAGAACAGCGAGAGCAACGAGAACAACGAGAACAACGAGAACAACAAGAACAACCAGAACAGCAAGAAGAACAACCAGAACAGCAAGAAGAACAACAAGAACAACAAGAACAACAAGAACAACAAGATCAACAAAAACAACAGGAACAACAAGAACAACAAGAACAACAAGAACAACAAGAACAACAAGATCAACAAGAACAAGTACAACAAGATCAACAAGAACAACAAGAACAAGTACAACAAGATCAACAAGAACAACAGCAACATGAACAACAAGAAAAACAAGAACAACAAGAACAACAAGAACAACAAGAACAACAGGAACAACAAGAACAACAAGAACAACAAGAACAACAAGAACAACAACAACAATAACAACAACAAGAACAACAAGAACAAGAAGAACAAGAAGAACAACAAGAACAACAAGAGCGACAAGAACAACAAGAACAACAAGAACAACAAGAACAACAAGAACAACAAGAACAACAAGAACAACAAGAACAACATGACCAGCAAGAACAACAAGAACAACAAGAACAAGAACAGCAAGAAAAACAACAACAACGACAACAAAAATAAGAACAACAACAACAAGAACAACAACATGAACAACCGGAACAACAAGAACACCAAGAACAACCAGAACAACAAGAACAACAAGAACAACAAGAACAACAAGATCAACAACAACATGAACAACAAGAACATCAACAACCAGAACAACAACAGCAACAACAGCAACAACAGCAACAAGAGCAACAAGAGCAACAAGAGCAACAAGAGCAACAAGAGCAACAAGAACAACGAGAACAACGAGAACAACGAGAACAACGAGAACAACAACAACAAGGACAACTAGAACAACAACAAGAGGAACAACAAGAACAACATGAACAACAAGAACAATAAGAACAACAAGAACAACAAGAACAACAAGAACAACAAGAACAACAAGAACAACAAGAACAACAAGAACAACAAGAACAATAAGAACAACAAGAACAACAAGAACAACAACAAGATCAACAAGAACAACAAGAACAAGTACAACAAGATCAACAAGAACAACAGCAACATGAACAACAAGAAAAACAAGAACAACAAGAACAACAAGAACAACAAGAACAACAAGAACAACAAGAACAACAAGAACAACAAGAACAACAAGAACAACAGGAACAACAAGAACAACAAGAACAACAAGAACAACAACAACAATAACAACAACAAGAACAACAAGAACAAGAAGAACAAGAAGAACAACAAGAACAACAAGAGCGACAAGAACAACAAGAACAACAAGAACAACAAGAACAACAAGAACAACAAGAACAACAAGAACAACAAGAACAACAAGAACAACATGACCAGCAAGAACAACAAGAACAACAAGAACAAGAACAGCAAGAAAAACAACAACAACGACAACAAAAATAAGAACAACAACAACAACAAGAACAACAACATGAACAACCGGAACAACAAGAACACCAAGAACAACCAGAACAACAAGAACAACAAGAACAACAAGAACAACAAGAACAACAAGATCAACAACAACATGAACAACAAGAACATCAACAACCAGAACAACAAGAACAACAACAGCAACAAAAGCAACAAAAGCAACAAGAGCAACAAGAACGACAAGAACAATAAGAACAACAAGATCAACAAGAGCAACAAGAGCAACAAGAACAACAAGAACAACAAGAACAACAAGAACAACAAGAACAAGAACAGCAAGAAAAACAACAAAAACAACAACAAAAATAAGAACAACAACAACAACAAGAACAACAACATGATCAACCGGAACAACAAGAACAACAAGAACAACCAGAACAACAACAACAAGAACAACTAGAACAACAACAACAAGAACAACAAGAACAACAAGAACAACAAGAACAACTAGAACAACAAGGACAACAAGACAACATGAACAGCAAGAACAACAAGAACAACAAGAACAACCGGAACAACAAGAACAACAAGAACAACCAGAACAACAACAACAAGGACAACTAGAACAACAACAAGAAGAACAACAAGAACAACAAGAACAACAAGAACAACAAGTACAACAAGAACAACAAGAACAACAAGAACAACAAGAACAACAAGAACAACAAGAACAACAAGAACAACAAGAACAACAAGAACAACAAGAACAACAAGAACAACGAGAACAACGAGAGCAACGAGAACAACAATAACAACGAGAACAACGAGAACAGCGAGAGCAACGAGAACAACGAGAACAACGAGAACAACAAGAACAACCAGAACAGCAAGAAGAACAACCAGAACAGCAAGAAGAACAACAAGAACAACAAGAACAACAAGAACAACAAGAACAACAAGATCAACAAAAACAACAGGAACAACAAGAACAACAAGAACAACAAGAACAACAAGAACAACAAGATCAACAAGAACAAGTACAACAAGATCAACAAGAACAACAAGAACAAGTACAACAAGATCAACAAGAACAACAGCAACATGAACAACAAGAAAAACAAGAACAACAAGAACAACAAGAACAACAAGAACAACAGGAACAACAAGAACAACAAGAACAACAAGAACAACAAGAACAACAACAACAATAACAACAACAAGAACAACAAGAACAAGAAGAACAAGAAGAACAACAAGAACAACAAGAGCGACAAGAACAACAAGAACAACAAGAACAACAAGAACAACAAGAACAACAAGAACAACAAGAACAACATGACCAGCAAGAACAACAAGAACAACAAGAACAAGAACAGCAAGAAAAACAACAACAACGACAACAAAAATAAGAACAACAACAACAAGAACAACAACATGAACAACCGGAACAACAAGAACACCAAGAACAACCAGAACAACAAGAACAACAAGAACAACAAGATCAACAACAACATGAACAACAAGAACATCAGCAACCAGAACAACAAGAACAACAACAGCAACAAGAGCAACAAAAGCAACAACAGCAACAAGAACGACAAGAACAATAAGAACAACAAGATCAACAAGAGCAACAAGAGCAACAAGAACAACAAGAACAACAAGAACAACAAGAACAACAAGAACAAGAACAGCAAGAAAAACAACAAAAACAACAACAAAAATAAGAACAACAACAACAACAAGAACAACAATATGAACAACCTGAACAACAAGAACAACAAGAACAACCAGAACAACAACAACAAGAACAACTAGAACAATAACAACAAGAACAACAAGAACAACAAGAACAACTAGAACAACAAGGACAACAAGACAACATGAACAGCAAGAACAACAAGAACAACAAGAACAACCGGAACAACAAGAACAACAAGAACAACCAGAACAACAACAACAAGGACAACTAGAACAACAACAAGAAGAACAACAAGAACAACAAGAACAACAAGAACAACAAGTACAACAAGAACAACAAGAACAACAAGAACAACAAGAACAACAAGAACAACAAGAACAACAAGAACAACAAGAACAACAAGAACAACAAGAACAACAAGAACAACAAGAACAACAAGAACAACAAGAACAACAAGAACAACAAGAACAACAAGAACAACGAGAACAACGAGAGCAACGAGAACAACGAGAACAACGAGAACAACGAGAACAGCGAGAACAACGAGAACAACGAGAACAACGAGAACAACAAGAACAACCAGAACAGCAAGAAGAACAACCAGAACAGCAAGAAGAACAAGAAGAACAACAAGAACAACAAGAACAACAAGATCAACAAAAACAACAAGAACAACAAGAACAACAAGAACAACAAGAACAACAAGAACAACAAGAACAACAAGAACAACAAGAACTACAAGAACTACAACAATAACAAGGACAACAACTACAACTACAACAAGAACAGCAAGAACAACAACAAGAACAAGAACAACAACAAGAACAACAAGAACAACAAGATCAACAAAAACAACAACTACAACAAGAACAGCAAGAACAACAACAACAACAAGAACAGCAAGAACAGAAAGAACAACAAGGACAACAAGAACAAGAACAGCAAGAGCAACAACAACAAGAACCACATGAACAACAAAAACAAGAACGACAAGAACAACAACAAGAACAACAAGAGCAACAAGAACAACAAGAGCAACAAGAACAACGAGAGCAACAAGAGCAACAAGAACAACAAGATCAACAAGAACAACAAGCACAACAAGAACAACAAGGACAACAACAACAAGAACAACAAGGACAACAACAACAACAAGGACAACTAGAACAAGAACAAGAAGAACAACAAGAACAACATGAACAGCAAAAACAACAAGAACAACAAGAACAACAAGAACAACAAGAACAACAAGAACAACAAGAACAACAAGAACAACAAGAACAACAAGAACAAGAACAGGAAGAACAACAACAACAACAAGAACAACAAAAACAAAAACAACAACAAAAAGAACACGAACAACAACAAGAACAACAACAACAACAAGAACAACAACAGCAACAAGAACAACAAGAACAACAAGAACAACAACAACAACAAGAACAACAAGAACAACAAGAACAACAAGAGCAACAAGAACAAGAACAGCAAGAACAACAACAACAAGAACAGCAAGAACAACAACAACAACAACAACAACGAGAACAACAGGAACAACAACAGCAAGAACAACAAGAACAACAAGAACAACATGAGCAACAAGAACAACAAGAACAAGAACAACAACAACAGCAACAAGAACATCAAGAACAACAAGAGCAACAAGAACAACAACAACAAGAACATCAAGAAAAACAAGAACTACAACAATAACAAGGACAACAACTACAACTACAACAAGAACAGCAAGAACAACAACAACAACAAGAACAACAACAAGAACAACAAGATCAACAAAAACAACAACTACAACAAGAACAGCAAGAACAGCAACAACAACAAGAACAACAAGAACAGCAAGGACAACAAGAACAACAAGAACAACAAGAACAACAAGAACAACAAGAACAACAAGAACAACAAGAACAACAAGAACAACAAGAACAACAAGAACAACAAGAACAACAAGAACAACAAGAACAACAAGAACAACAAGAACAACAAGAACAACAAGAACAACAAGAACAACAAGAACAACAAGGACAACAACAACAACAACAAGAACAACAAGAACAACATGAACAGAAAGAACAGCAAGAACAACAAGAACAACAAGAACAACAAGAACAACAAGAACAAGAACAGGAAGAACAACAACAACAACAAGAACAATAAAAACAAGAACAACAACAAGAACAACACGAACAACAACAAGAACAACAACAACAAAAACAAGAACAACAACAAGAACAACACGAACAACAACAAGAACAACAACAACAACAAGAACAACAAGAACAACAAGAACAACATGAACAACAAGAACAACAAGAACAACAGGAACGACAAGAACAACAAGAACAACAAAAACAAAAAGAACAACAAGAGCAACAAGAACAAGAACAGCAAGAACAGCAACAACAACAACAAGAACAACAGGAACAACAACAGCAAGAACAACAAGAACAACAAGAACAACAAGAGCAACAAGAACAACAAGAACAAGAACGACAATATCTACCAGAACCACAACAACATGAACAGCAAGAACAAGAACAACAACAACAACAACAACAAGAACAACAACAAGAACAACGGGAACAACAACAGCAAGTACAACAAGGACAAAAAGAATAACAAGAACAAGAAGAACAACAAGAACAACAAGAGCAACAAGAGCAACAAGAGCAACAAGAACAACAAGAATAACAAGAACAACAAGAACAACAAGAAAAACAAGAACAAGAACAACAACATCAACCAGAACAACAAGAACAACAAGAACACCAAGAACAACAAGAACAACAAGAACAACAAGAACATCAAGAACAACAAGAACAACAAGACCAAGAACAACAACAACAACAACAACAAGAACAAAAAGAACAACAACAACATAAACAACAAGAACATCAACAACCAGAACAACAACAGCAACAACAGCAACAAGAGCAACAAGAGCAACAAGAGCAACAAGAGCAACAAGAGCAACAAGAGCAACAAGAGCAACAAGAACAACAAGAACAACAAGAACAACAACAACAACAACAACAACAACAACTAGAACAACAACAACAACAAGAACACCAAGAACAACAAGAACAACAAGATCAACAAGAACAACAAGAACAACAAGAAGAACAACAAGAACAACAAGAAGGAGAACAAGAACAACAAGAACAACAAGAAGAACAACAAGAACAACAACAAGAACAACAACAACAACAACTAGAACAACAAGAACAACAAGAACACCAAGAACAACAAGAACAACAAGAACAACAAGAACAACAAGATCAACAACAACATGAACAAGAAGAACATCAACAACCAGAACAACAAGAACAACAACAGCAACAAGAGCAACAAAAGCAACAAGAGCAACAAGAACGACAAGAACAACAAGAACAACAAGATCAACAAGAGCAACAAGAACAACAAGAATAACAAGAACAAGAACAGCAAGAAAAACAATAAAAACAACAACAGAAATAAGAACAACAACAACAACAAGAACAACAACATGAACAACCGGAACAACAAGAACAACAAGAACAACCAGAACAACAACAACAAGAACAACTAGAACAACAACAACAAGAACAACAAGAACGACAAGAACAACAAGAACAACTAGAACAACAAGGACAACAAGACAACATGAACAGCAAGAACAACAAGAACAACAAGAACAACCGGAACAACAAGAACAACCAGAACAACAACAACAAGGACAACTAGAACAACAACAAGAAGAACAACAAGAACAACATGAACAACAAGAACAACAAGAACAACAAGAACAACAAGAACAACAAGAACAACAAGAACAACAAGAACAACAAGAACAACAAGAACAACAAGAACAACAAGAACAACAAGAACAACAAGAACAACAAGAACTACAAGAACAACAAGAACAACAAGAACAACAAGAACAACAAGAACAACGAGAACAACAAGAACAACGAGAACAACGAGAACAACGAGAACAACGAGAACAACGAGAACAACGAGAACAACGAGAACAACAAGAACAACCAGAACAGCAAGAAGAACAACCAGAACAGCAAGAAGAACAACAAGAACAACAAGAACAACAAGAACAACAAGATCAACAAAAACAACAAGAACAACAAGAACAACAAGAACAACAAGAACAACAAGAACAACAAGAACAACAAGAACAACAAGAACAACAAGAACAACAAGAACAACAAGAACTACACAATAACAAGGACAACAACTACAACTACAACAAGAACAACAACAACAACAGGAACAACAAGAACCACAACGACAAGAACAACAACAACAAGAACAACAAAAACAAGAACAACAAGAACAACAACAAGAACAACAAGAGCAACAAGAACAACAAGAGCAACAAGAACAACAAGAGCAACAAGAGCAACAAGAACAACAAGATCAACAAGAACAACAAGCACAACAAGAACAACAAGGACAACAACAACAAGAACAACAAGAACAACAACAACAACAACGACAACAACAACAACAACAACAACAAGAACAAGAACAACAACAACAAGAACAACAAGAACAAGAACAAGAACAACGGGAACAACAACGACGAGAGCAACAAGAACAACAAGAACAATAAGAACAACAAGAACAACAAGAACAACAAGAACAACAAGAACAACAAGAACAACCAGAACAACAAGAACAACAACAAGATCAACAAGCACAAGTACAACAAGATCAACAAGAACAACAAGAACAAGTACAACAAGATCAACAAGAACAACAGCAACATGAACAACAAGAAAAACAAGAACAACAAGAACAACAAGAGCAACAAGAACAACAAGAACAACAAGAACAACAAGAACAACAAGAACAACAAGAACAACAAGAACAACAAGAACAACAAGAACAGCATGAACAACAAGAACAACAAGAACAACAAGAACAACAAGAACAACAAGAACAACATGACCAGCAAGAACAACAAGAACAACAAGAACAAGAACAGCAAGAAAAACAACAACAACGACAACAAAAATAAGAACAACAACAACAACAAGAACAACAACATGAACAACCGGAACAACAAGAACAACAAGAACAACCAGAACAACAACAACAAGAACAACTAGCACAACAACAACAAGAACAACAAGAACAACAAGAACAATAAGAACAACTAGAACAACAAGGACAACAAGACAACATGAACAGCAAGAAAAACAAGAACAAGGACAACAAGAACAACCGGAACAACAAGAACAACAAGAACAACAAGAACAACCAGAACAACAACAACAAGAACAACAACAACAAGAACAACGGGAACAACAACAGCAAGTACAACAAGGACAAAAAGAATAACAAGAACAAGAAGAACAACAAGAACAACAAGAGCAACAAGAGCAACAAGAACAACAAGAACAATAAGAACAACAAGAACAACAAGAACAACAAGAACAACAAGAAATACAAGAACAAGAACAACATCAACCAGAACAACAAGAACAACAAGAACACCAAGAACAACAAGAACAACAAGAACAACAAGAACAACAAGAACATCAAGAACAACAAGAACAACAAGACCAAGAACAACAACAACAACAACAACAAGAACAAAAAGGACAACAACAACAACATAAACAACAAGAACATCAACAACCAGAACAACAACAGCAACAACAGCAACAAGAGCAACAAGAGCAACAAGAGCAACAAGAGCAACAAGAGCAACAACAGCAACAAGAGCAACAAGAACAACAAGAACAACAAGAACAACAACAACAACAACAACTAGAACAACAAGAACAACAAGAACACCAAGAACAACAAGAACAACAAGAACAACAAGAACAACAAGATCAACAACAACATGAACAAGAAGAACATCAACAACCAGAACAACAAGAACAACAACAGCAACAAGAGCAACAAAAGCAACAAGAGCAACAAGAACGACAAGAACAACAAGAACAACAAGATCAACAAGAGCAACAAGAACAACAAGAATAACAAGAACAAGAACAGCAAGAAAAACAATAAAAACAACAACAGAAATAAGAACAACAACAACAACAAGAACAACAACATGAACAACCGGAACAACAAGAACAACAAGAACAACCAGAACAACAACAACAAGAACAACTAGAACAACAACAACAAGAACAACAAGAACGACAAGAACAACAAGAACAACTAGAACAACAAGGACAACAAGACAACATGAACAGCAAGAACAACAAGAACAACAAGAACAACCGGAACAACAAGAACAACCAGAACAACAACAACAAGGACAACTAGAACAACAACAAGAAGAACAACAAGAACAACATGAACAACAAGAACAACAAGAACAACATGAACAACCGGAACAACAAGAACACCAAGAACAACCAGAACAACAAGAACAACAAGAACAACAAGAACAACAAGATCAACAACAACATGAACAACAAGAACATCAACAACCAGAACAACAACAGCAACAACAGCAACAACAGCAACAAGAGCAACAAGAGCAACAAGAGCAACAAGAGCAACAAGAGCAACAAGAACAACGAGAACAACGAGAACAACGAGAACAACGAGAACAACAACAACAAGGACAACTAGAACAACAACAAGAGGAACAACAAGAACAACATGAACAACAAGAACAATAAGAACAACAAGAACAACAAGAACAACAAGAACAACAAGAACAACAAGAACAACAAGAACAACAAGAACAACAAGAACAATAAGAACAACAAGAACAACAAGAACAACAACAAGATCAACAAGAACAACAAGAACAAGTACAACAAGATCAACAAGAACAACAGCAACATGAACAACAAGAAAAACAAGAACAACAAGAACAACAAGAACAACAAGAACAACAAGAACAACAAGAACAACAAGAACAACAAGAACAACAGGAACAACAAGAACAACAAGAACAACAAGAACAACAACAACAATAACAACAACAAGAACAACAAGAACAAGAAGAACAAGAAGAACAACAAGAACAACAAGAGCGACAAGAACAACAAGAACAACAAGAACAACAAGAACAACAAGAACAACAAGAACAACAAGAACAACAAGAACAACATGACCAGCAAGAACAACAAGAACAACAAGAACAAGAACAGCAAGAAAAACAACAACAACGACAACAAAAATAAGAACAACAACAACAACAAGAACAACAACATGAACAACCGGAACAACAAGAACACCAAGAACAACCAGAACAACAAGAACAACAAGAACAACAAGAACAACAAGAACAACAAGATCAACAACAACATGAACAACAAGAACATCAACAACCAGAACAACAAGAACAACAACAGCAACAAAAGCAACAAAAGCAACAAGAGCAACAAGAACGACAAGAACAATAAGAACAACAAGATCAACAAGAGCAACAAGAGCAACAAGAACAACAAGAACAACAAGAACAACAAGAACAACAAGAACAAGAACAGCAAGAAAAACAACAAAAACAACAACAAAAATAAGAACAACAACAACAACAAGAACAACAACATGATCAACCGGAACAACAAGAACAACAAGAACAACCAGAACAACAACAACAAGAACAACTAGAACAACAACAACAAGAACAACAAGAACAACAAGAACAACAAGAACAACTAGAACAACAAGGACAACAAGACAACATGAACAGCAAGAACAACAAGAACAACAAGAACAACCGGAACAACAAGAACAACAAGAACAACCAGAACAACAACAACAAGGACAACTAGAACAACAACAAGAAGAACAACAAGAACAACAAGAACAACAAGAACAACAAGTACAACAAGAACAACAAGAACAACAAGAACAACAAGAACAACAAGAACAACAAGAACAACAAGAACAACAAGAACAACAAGAACAACAAGAACAACAAGAACAACGAGAACAACGAGAGCAACGAGAACAACAAGAACAACGAGAACAACGAGAACAGCGAGAGCAACGAGAACAACGAGAACAACGAGAACAACAAGAACAACCAGAACAGCAAGAAGAACAACCAGAACAGCAAGAAGAACAACAAGAACAACAAGAACAACAAGAACAACAAGAACAACAAGAACAACAAGAACAACAAGAACAACAAGAACAACAAGAACTACAAGAACAACAAGAACAACAAGAACAACAAGAACAACAACAACAAGGACAACTAGAACAACAACAAGAAGAACAACAAGAACAACATGAACAACGAGAACAACGAGAGCAACGAGAACAACGAGAACAACGAGAACAACGAGAACAGCGAGAGCAACGAGAACAACGAGAACAGCGAGAGCAACGAGAACAACGAGAACAACGAGAACAACAAGAACAACCAGAACAGCAAGAAGAACAACCAGAACAGCAAGAAGAACAACAAGAACAACAAGAACAACAAGAACAACAAGATCAACAAAAACAACAGGAACAACAAGAACAACAAGAACAACAAGAACAACAAGAACAACAAGATCAACAAGAACAAGTACAACAAGATCAACAAGAACAACAAGAACAAGTACAACAAGATCAACAAGAACAACAGCAACATGAACAACAAGAAAAACAAGAACAACAAGAACAACAAGAACAACAAGAACAACAGGAACAACAAGAACAACAAGAACAACAAGAACAACAAGAACAACAACAACAATAACAACAACAAGAACAACAAGAACAAGAAGAACAAGAAGAACAACAAGAACAACAAGAGCGACAAGAACAACAAGAACAACAAGAACAACAAGAACAACAAGAACAACAAGAACAACAAGAACAACAAGAACAACATGACCAGCAAGAACAACAAGAACAACAAGAACAAGAACAGCAAGAAAAACAACAACAACGACAACAAAAATAAGAACAACAACAACAAGAACAACAACATGAACAACCGGAACAACAAGAACACCAAGAACAACCAGAACAACAAGAACAACAAGAACAACAAGAACAACAAGATCAACAACAACATGAACAACAAGAACATCAACAACCAGAACAACAACAGCAACAACAGCAACAACAGCAACAAGAGCAACAAGAGCAACAAGAGCAACAAGAACAACAAGAGCAACAAGAACAACGAGAACAACGAGAACAACGAGAACAACGAGAACAACAACAACAAGGACAACTAGAACAACAACAAGAGGAACAACAAGAACAACATGAACAACAAGAACAATAAGAACAACAAGAACAACAAGAACAACAAGAACAACAAGAACAACAAGAACAACAAGAACAACAAGAACAATAAGAACAACAAGAACAACAAGAACAACAACAAGATCAACAAGAACAACAAGAACAAGTACAACAAGATCAACAAGAACAACAGCAACATGAACAACAAGAAAAACAAGAACAACAAGAACAACAAGAACAACAAGAACAACAAGAACAACAAGAACAACAAGAACAACAAGAACAACAGGAACAACAAGAACAACAAGAACAACAAGAACAACAACAACAATAACAACAACAAGAACAACAAGAACAAGAAGAACAAGAAGAACAACAAGAACAACAAGAGCGACAAGAACAACAAGAACAACAAGAACAACAAGAACAACAAGAACAACAAGAACAACAAGAACAACAAGAACAACATGACCAGCAAGAACAACAAGAACAACAAGAACAAGAACAGCAAGAAAAACAACAACAACGACAACAAAAATAAGAACAACAACAACAACAAGAACAACAACATGAACAACCGGAACAACAAGAACACCAAGAACAACCAGAACAACAAGAACAACAAGAACAACAAGAACAACAAGAACAACAAGATCAACAACAACATGAACAACAAGAACATCAACAACCAGAACAACAAGAACAACAACAGCAACAAAAGCAACAAAAGCAACAAGAGCAACAAGAACGACAAGAACAATAAGAACAACAAGATCAACAAGAGCAACAAGAGCAACAAGAACAACAAGAACAACAAGAACAACAAGAACAACAAGAACAAGAACAGCAAGAAAAACAACAAAAACAACAACAAAAATAAGAAGAACAACAACAACAAGAACAACAACATGATCAACCGGAACAACAAGAACAACAAGAACAACCAGAACAACAACAACAAGAACAACTAGAACAACAACAACAAGAACAACAAGAACAACAAGAACAACAAGAACAACTAGAACAACAAGGACAACAAGACAACATGAACAGCAAGAACAACAAGAACAACAAGAACAACCGGAACAACAAGAACAACAAGAACAACCAGAACAACAACAACAAGGACAACTAGAACAACAACAAGAAGAACAACAAGAACAACAAGAACAACAAGAACAACAAGTACAACAAGAACAACAAGAACAACAAGAACAACAAGAACAACAAGAACAACAAGAACAACAAGAACAACAAGAACAACAAGAACAACAAGAACAACAAGAACAACGAGAACAACGAGAGCAACGAGAACAACAAGAACAACGAGAACAACGAGAACAGCGAGAGCAACGAGAACAACGAGAACAACGAGAACAACAAGAACAACCAGAACAGCAAGAAGAACAACCAGAACAGCAAGAAGAACAACAAGAACAACAAGAACAACAAGAACAACAAGAACAACAAGATCAACAAAAACAACAGGAACAACAAGAACAACAAGAACAACAAGAACAACAAGAACAACAAGATCAACAAGAACAAGTACAACAAGATCAACAAGAACAACAAGAACAAGTACAACAAGATCAACAAGAACAACAGCAACATGAACAACAAGAAAAACAAGAACAACAAGAACAACAAGAACAACAAGAACAACAGGAACAACAAGAACAACAAGAACAACAAGAACAACAAGAACAACAACAACAATAACAACAACAAGAACAACAAGAACAAGAAGAACAAGAAGAACAACAAGAACAACAAGAGCGACAAGAACAACAAGAACAACAAGAACAACAAGAACAACAAGAACAACAAGAACAACAAGAACAACAAGAACAACAAGAACAACAAGAACAACATGACCAGCAAGAACAACAAGAACAACAAGAACAAGAACAGCAAGAAAAACAACAACAACGACAACAAAAATAAGAACAACAACAACAAGAACAACAACATGAACAACCGGAACAACAAGAACACCAAGAACAACCAGAACAACAAGAACAACAAGAACAACAAGATCAACAACAACATGAACAACAAGAACATCAGCAACCAGAACAACAAGAACAACAACAGCAACAAGAGCAACAAAAGCAACAACAGCAACAAGAACGACAAGAACAATAAGAACAACAAGATCAACAAGAGCAACAAGAGCAACAAGAACAACAAGAACAACAAGAACAACAAGAACAACAAGAACAAGAACAGCAAGAAAAACAACAAAAACAACAACAAAAATAAGAACAACAACAACAACAAGAACAACAATATGAACAACCTGAACAACAAGAACAACAAGAACAACCAGAACAACAACAACAAGAACAACTAGAACAATAACAACAAGAACAACAAGAACAACAAGAACAACAAGAACAACTAGAACAACAAGGACAACAAGACAACATGAACAGCAAGAACAACAAGAACAACAAGAACAACCGGAACAACAAGAACAACAAGAACAACCAGAACAACAACAACAAGGACAACTAGAACAACAACAAGAAGAACAACAAGAACAACAAGAACAACAAGAACAACAAGTACAACAAGAACAACAAGAACAACAAGAACAACATGAACAACAAGAACAACAAGAACAACAAGAACAACAAGAACAACAAGAACAACAAGAACAACAAGAACAACAAGAACAACAAGAACAACAAGAACAACAAGAACAACAAGAACAACAAGAACAACGAGAACAACGAGAGCAACGAGAACAACGAGAACAACGAGAACAACGAGAACAGCGAGAACAACGAGAACAACGAGAACAACGAGAACAACAAGAACAACCAGAACAGCAAGAAGAACAACCAGAACAGCAAGAAGAACAAGAAGAACAACAAGAACAACAAGAACAACAAGATCAACAAAAACAACAAGAACAACAAGAACAACAAGAACAACAAGAACAACAAGAACAACAAGAACAACAAGAACTACAAGAACTACAACAATAACAAGGACAACAACTACAACTACAACAAGAACAGCAAGAACAACAACAAGAACAAGAACAACAACAAGAACAACAAGAACAACAAGATCAACAAAAACAACAACTACAACAAGAACAGCAAGAACAACAACAACAACAAGAACAGCAAGAACAGAAAGAACAACAAGGACAACAAGAACAAGAACAGCAAGAGCAACAACAACAAGAACCACATGAACAACAAAAACAAGAACGACAAGAACAACAACAAGAACAACAAGAGCAACAAGAACAACAAGAGCAACAAGAACAACAAGAGCAACAAGAGCAACAAGAACAACAAGATCAACAAGAACAACAAGCACAACAAGAACAACAAGGACAACAACAACAAGAACAACAAGGACAACAACAACAACAAGGACAACTAGAACAAGAACAAGAAGAACAACAAGAACAACATGAACAGCAAAAACAACAAGAACAACAAGAACAACAAGAACAACAAGAACAACAAGAACAACAAGAACAACAAGAACAACAAGAACAAGAACAGGAAGAACAACAACAACAACAAGAACAACAAAAACAAGAACAACAACAAGAACAACACGAACAACAACAAGAACAACAACAACAACAAGAACAACAACAGCAACAAGAACAACAAGAACAACAAGAACAACAACAACAACAAGAACAACAAGAACAACAAGAACAACAAGAGCAACAAGAACAAGAACAGCAAGAACAACAACAACAAGAACAGCAAGAACAACAACAACAACAACAACGAGAACAACAGGAACAACAACAGCAAGAACAACAAGAACAACAAGAACAACATGAGCAACAAGAACAACAAGAACAAGAACAACAACAACAGCAACAAGAACATCAAGAACAACAAGAGCAACAAGAACAACAACAACAAGAACATCAAGAAAAACAAGAACTACAACAATAACAAGGACAACAACTACAACTACAACAAGAACAGCAAGAACAACAACAACAACAAGAACAACAACAAGAACAACAAGATCAACAAAAACAACAACTACAACAAGAACAGCAAGAACAGCAACAACAACAAGAACAACAAGAACAGCAAGAACAACAAGAACAACAAGAACAACAAGAACAACAAGAACAACAAGAACAACAAGAACAACAAGAACAACAAGAACAACAAGAACAACAAGAACAACAAGAACAACAAGAACAACAAGAACAACAAGAACAACAAGAACAACAAGAACAACAAGAACAACAAGGACAACAACAACAACAACAAGAACAACAAGAACAACATGAACAGAAAGAACAGCAAGAACAACAAGAACAACAAGAACAACAAGAACAACAAGAACAAGAACAGGAAGAACAACAACAACAACAAGAACAATAAAAACAAGAACAACAACAAGAACAACACGAACAACAACAAGAACAACAACAACAAAAACAAGAACAACAACAAGAACAACACGAACAACAACAAGAACAACAACAACAACAAGAACAACAAGAACAACAAGAACAACATGAACAACAAGAACAACAAGAACAACAGGAACGACAAGAACAACAAGAACAACAAAAACAAAAAGAACAACAAGAGCAACAAGAACAAGAACAGCAAGAACAGCAACAACAACAACAAGAACAACAGGAACAACAACAGCAAGAACAACAAGAACAACAAGAACAACAAGAGCAACAAGAACAACAAGAACAAGAACGACAATATCTACCAGAACCACAACAACATGAACAGCAAGAACAAGAACAACAACAACAACAACAACAAGAACAACAACAAGAACAACGGGAACAACAACAGCAAGTACAACAAGGACAAAAAGAATAACAAGAACAAGAAGAACAACAAGAACAACAAGAGCAACAAGAGCAACAAGAGCAACAAGAACAACAAGAACAACAAGAACAAGAACAGCAAGAAAAACAACAAAAACAACAACAAAAATAAGAACAACAACAACAACAAGAACAACAATATGAACAACCTGAACAACAAGAACAACAAGAACAACCAGAACAACAACAACAAGAACAACTAGAACAACAACAACAAGAACAACAAGAACAACAAGAACAACAAGAACAACTAGAACAACAAGGACAACAAGACAACATGAACAGCAAGAACAACAAGAACAACAAGAACAACCGGAACAACAAGAACAACAAGAACAACCAGAACAACAACAACAAGGACAACTAGAACAACAACAAGAAGAACAACAAGAACAACAAGAACAACAAGAACAACAAGTACAACAAGAACAACAAGAACAACAAGAACAACAAGAACAACAAGAACAACAAGAACAACAAGAACAACAAGAACAACAAGAACAACAAGAACAACAAGAACAACAAGAACAACAAGAACAACAAGAACAACAAGAACAACAAGAACAACGAGAACAACGAGAGCAACGAGAACAACGAGAACAACGAGAACAACGAGAACAGCGAGAACAACGAGAACAACGAGAACAACGAGAACAACAAGAACAACCAGAACAGCAAGAAGAACAACCAGAACAGCAAGAAGAACAAGAAGAACAACAAGAACAACAAGAACAACAAGATCAACAAAAACAACAAGAACAACAAGAACAACAAGAACAACAAGAACAACAAGAACAACAAGAACAACAAGAACAACAAGAACTACAAGAACTACAACAATAACAAGGACAACAACTACAACTACAACAAGAACAGCAAGAACAACAACAAGAACAAGAACAACAACAAGAACAACAAGAACAACAAGATCAACAAAAACAACAACTACAACAAGAACAGCAAGAACAACAACAACAACAAGAACAGCAAGAACAGAAAGAACAACAAGGACAACAAGAACAAGAACAGCAAGAGCAACAACAACAAGAACCACATGAACAACAAAAACAAGAACGACAAGAACAACAACAAGAACAACAAGAGCAACAAGAACAACAAGAGCAACAAGAACAACAAGAGCAACAAGAGCAACAAGAACAACAAGATCAACAAGAACAACAAGCACAACAAGAACAACAAGGACAACAACAACAAGAACAACAAGGACAACAACAACAACAAGGACAACTAGAACAAGAACAAGAAGAACAACAAGAACAACATGAACAGCAAAAACAACAAGAACAACAAGAACAACAAGAACAACAAGAACAACAAGAACAACAAGAACAACAAGAACAACAAGAACAACAAGAACAAGAACAGGAAGAACAACAACAACAACAAGAACAACAACAACAAGAACAACAACAAGAACAACACGAACAACAACAAGAACAACAACAACAACAAGAACAACAACAGCAACAAGAACAACAAGAACAACAAGAACAACAACAACAACAAGAACAACAAGAACAACAAGAACAACAAGAGCAACAAGAACAAGAACAGCAAGAACAACAACAACAAGAACAGCAAGAACAACAACAACAACAACAACAACGAGAACAACAGGAACAACAACAGCAAGAACAACAAGAACAACAAGAACAACATGAGCAACAAGAACAACAAGAACAAGAACAACAACAACAGCAACAAGAACATCAAGAACAACAAGAGCAACAAGAACAACAACAACAAGAACATCAAGAAAAACAAGAACTACAACAATAACAAGGACAACAACTACAACTACAACAAGAACAGCAAGAACAACAACAACAACAAGAACAACAACAAGAACAACAAGATCAACAAAAACAACAACTACAACAAGAACAGCAAGAACAGCAACAACAACAAGAACAACAAGAACAGCAAGAACAACAAGAACAACAAGAACAACAAGAACAACAAGAACAACAAGAACAACAAGAACAACAAGAACAACAAGAACAACAAGAACAACAAGAACAACAAGAACAACAAGAACAACAAGAACAACAAGAACAACAAGAACAACAAGAACAACAAGAACAACAAGAACAACAAGAACAACAAGAACAACAAGGACAACAACAACAACAACAAGAACAACAAGAACAACATGAACAGAAAGAACAGCAAGAACAACAAGAACAACAAGAACAACAAGAACAACAAGAACAAGAACAGGAAGAACAACAACAACAACAAGAACAATAAAAACAAGAACAACAACAAGAACAACACGAACAACAACAAGAACAACAACAACAAAAACAAGAACAACAACAAGAACAACACGAACAACAACAAGAACAACAACAACAACAAGAACAACAAGAACAACAAGAACAACATGAACAACAAGAACAACAAGAACAACAGGAACGACAAGAACAACAAGAACAACAAAAACAAAAAGAACAACAAGAGCAACAAGAACAAGAACAGCAAGAACAGCAACAACAACAACAAGAACAACAGGAACAACAACAGCAAGAACAACAAGAACAACAAGAACAACAAGAGCAACAAGAACAACAAGAACAAGAACGACAATATCTACCAGAACCACAACAACATGAACAGCAAGAACAAGAACAACAACAACAACAACAACAAGAACAACAACAAGAACAACGGGAACAACAACAGCAAGTACAACAAGGACAAAAAGAATAACAAGAACAAGAAGAACAACAAGAACAACAAGAGCAACAAGAGCAACAAGAGCAACAAGAACAACAAGAATAACAAGAACAACAAGAACAACAAGAAAAACAAGAACAAGAACAACAACATCAACCAGAACAACAAGAACAACAAGAACACCAAGAACAACAAGAACAACAAGAACAACAAGAACATCAAGAACAACAAGAACAACAAGACCAAGAACAACAACAACAACAACAACAAGAACAAAAAGAACAACAACAACATAAACAACAAGAACATCAACAACCAGAACAACAACAGCAACAACAGCAACAAGAGCAACAAGAGCAACAAGAGCAACAAGAGCAACAAGAGCAACAAGAGCAACAAGAGCAACAAGAACAACAAGAACAACAAGAACAACAAGAACAACAACAACAACAACAACTAGAACAACAACAACAACAAGAACACCAAGAACAACAAGAACAACAAGATCAACAAGAACAACAAGAACAACAAGAAGAACAACAAGAACAACAAGAAGGAGAACAAGAACAACAAGAACAACAAGAAGAACAACAAGAACAACAACAAGAACAACAACAACAACAACATGAACAAGAAGAACATCAACAACCAGAACAACAAGAACAACAACAGCAACAAGAGCAACAAAAGCAACAAGAGCAACAAGAACGACAAGAACAACAAGAACAACAAGATCAACAAGAGCAACAAGAACAACAAGAATAACAAGAACAAGAACAGCAAGAAAAACAATAAAAACAACAACAGAAATAAGAACAACAACAACAACAAGAACAACAACATGAACAACCGGAACAACAAGAACAACAAGAACAACCAGAACAACAACAACAAGAACAACTAGAACAACAACAACAAGAACAACAAGAACGACAAGAACAACAAGAACAACTAGAACAACAAGGACAACAAGACAACATGAACAGCAAGAACAACAAGAACAACAAGAACAACCGGAACAACAAGAACAACCAGAACAACAACAACAAGGACAACTAGAACAACAACAAGAAGAACAACAAGAACAACATG
This sequence comes from Megalopta genalis, assembly GCF_051020955.1. Classification (NCBI taxonomy): domain Eukaryota; kingdom Metazoa; phylum Arthropoda; class Insecta; order Hymenoptera; family Halictidae; genus Megalopta; species Megalopta genalis. The sequence goes on along the minus strand of NC_135020.1, from coordinate 99,637 downwards.
AACAACAAGAACAACAAGAACAACAAGAACAACAAGAACAACAAGAACAACAAGAACAACAAGAACAACAAGAACAACAAGAACAACAAGAACAACAAGAACAACAAGAACAACAAGAACAACAAGAACTACAAGAACAACAAGAACAACAAGAACAACAAGAACAACAAGAACAACGAGAACAACAAGAACAACGAGAACAACGAGAACAACGAGAACAACGAGAACAACGAGAACAACGAGAACAACGAGAACAACAAGAACAACCAGAACAGCAAGAAGAACAACCAGAACAGCAAGAAGAACAACAAGAACAACAAGAACAACAAGAACAACAAGAACAACAAGATCAACAAAAACAACAAGAACAACAAGAACAACAAGAACAACAAGAACAACAAGAACAACAAGAACAACAAGAACAACAAGAACAACAAGAACAACAAGAACTACACAATAACAAGGACAACAACTACAACTACAACAAGAACAACAACAACAACAGGAACAACAAGAACCACAACGACAAGAACAACAACAACAAGAACAACAAAAACAAGAACAACAAGAACAACAACAAGAACAACAAGAGCAACAAGAACAACAAGAGCAACAAGAACAACAAGAGCAACAAGAGCAACAAGAACAACAAGATCAACAAGAACAACAAGCACAACAAGAACAACAAGGACAACAACAACAAGAACAACAAGAACAACAACAACAACAACGACAACAACAACAACAACAACAACAACAAGAACAAGAACAACAACAACAAGAACAACAAGAACAAGAACAAGAACAACGGGAACAACAACGACGAGAGCAACAAGAACAACAAGAACAATAAGAACAACAAGAACAACAAGAACAACAAGAACAACAAGAACAACAAGAACAACCAGAACAACAAGAACAACAACAAGATCAACAAGCACAAGTACAACAAGATCAACAAGAACAACAAGAACAAGTACAACAAGATCAACAAGAACAACAGCAACATGAACAACAAGAAAAACAAGAACAACAAGAACAACAAGAGCAACAAGAACAACAAGAACAACAAGAACAACAAGAACAACAAGAACAACAAGAACAACAAGAACAACAAGAACAACAAGAACAGCATGAACAACAAGAACAACAAGAACAACAAGAACAACAAGAACAACAAGAACAACATGACCAGCAAGAACAACAAGAACAACAAGAACAAGAACAGCAAGAAAAACAACAACAACGACAACAAAAATAAGAACAACAACAACAACAAGAACAACAACATGAACAACCGGAACAACAAGAACAACAAGAACAACCAGAACAACAACAACAAGAACAACTAGCACAACAACAACAAGAACAACAAGAACAACAAGAACAATAAGAACAACTAGAACAACAAGGACAACAAGACAACATGAACAGCAAGAAAAACAAGAACAAGGACAACAAGAACAACCGGAACAACAAGAACAACAAGAACAACAAGAACAACCAGAACAACAACAACAAGAACAACAACAACAAGAACAACGGGAACAACAACAGCAAGTACAACAAGGACAAAAAGAATAACAAGAACAAGAAGAACAACAAGAACAACAAGAGCAACAAGAGCAACAAGAACAACAAGAACAATAAGAACAACAAGAACAACAAGAACAACAAGAACAACAAGAAATACAAGAACAAGAACAACAACATCAACCAGAACAACAAGAACAACAAGAACACCAAGAACAACAAGAACAACAAGAACAACAAGAACAACAAGAACATCAAGAACAACAAGAACAACAAGACCAAGAACAACAACAACAACAACAACAAGAACAAAAAGGACAACAACAACAACATAAACAACAAGAACATCAACAACCAGAACAACAACAGCAACAACAGCAACAAGAGCAACAAGAGCAACAAGAGCAACAAGAGCAACAAGAGCAACAACAGCAACAAGAGCAACAAGAACAACAAGAACAACAAGAACAACAACAACAACAACAACTAGAACAACAAGAACAACAAGAACACCAAGAACAACAAGAACAACAAGAACAACAAGAACAACAAGATCAACAACAACATGAACAAGAAGAACATCAACAACCAGAACAACAAGAACAACAACAGCAACAAGAGCAACAAAAGCAACAAGAGCAACAAGAACGACAAGAACAACAAGAACAACAAGATCAACAAGAGCAACAAGAACAACAAGAATAACAAGAACAAGAACAGCAAGAAAAACAATAAAAACAACAACAGAAATAAGAACAACAACAACAACAAGAACAACAACATGAACAACCGGAACAACAAGAACAACAAGAACAACCAGAACAACAACAACAAGAACAACTAGAACAACAACAACAAGAACAACAAGAACGACAAGAACAACAAGAACAACTAGAACAACAAGGACAACAAGACAACATGAACAGCAAGAACAACAAGAACAACAAGAACAACCGGAACAACAAGAACAACCAGAACAACAACAACAAGGACAACTAGAACAACAACAAGAAGAACAACAAGAACAACATGAACAACAAGAACAACAAGAACAACAAGAACAACAAGAACAACAAGAACAACAAGAACAACAAGAACAACAAGAACAACAAGAACAACAAGAACAACAAGAACAACAAGAACAACAAGAACAACAAGAACAACAAGAACAACAAGAACAACAAGAACAACAAGAACAACAAGAACAACAAGAACTACAAGAACAACAAGAACAACAAGAACAACAAGAACAACAAGAACAACAAGAACAACGAGAACGAGAACAACGAGAACAACAAGAACAACAAGAACAACGAGAACGAGAACAACGAGAACAACGAGAACAACAACAACAAGGACAACTAGAACAACAACAAGAAGAACAACAAGAACAACAAGAACAACAAGAACAACAAGAACAACAAGAACAACAAGAACAAAAAGAACAACAAGAACAACGAGAACAACAAGAACAACAAGAACAACGAGAACAACGAGAACAACGAGAACAACGAGAACAACGAGAACAACGAGAACAACGAGAACAACGAGAACAACAAGAACAACCAGAACAGCAAGAAGAACAACCAGAACAGCAAGAAGAACAACAAGAACAACAAGAACTACAACAATAACAAGGACAACAACTACAACTACAACAAGAACAACAACAACAACAGGAACAACAAGAACCACAACGACAAGAACAACAACAACAAGAACAACAAATCAAGAACAACAAGAACAACAACAAGAACAACAAGAGCAACAAGAACAACAAGAGCAACAAGAACAACTAGAGCAACAAGAGCAACAAGAACAACAAGATCAACAAGAACAACAAGCACAACAAGAACAACAAGGACAACAACAACAAGAACAACAAGGACAACAACAACAACAAGGACAACTAGACCAACAACAAGAAGAACAACAAGAACAACATGAACAGCAAAAACAACAAGAACAACAAGAACAACAAGAACAACAAGAACAACAAGAACAACAAGAACAACAAGAACAACAAGAACAACAAGAGCAACAAGAACAACAAGAACAACAAGAACAACAAGAACAACAAGAACAACAAGAACAACAACAACAACAACGACGACAACAAGAACAACAAGAACAACAAGAAAAACAAGAACAACAAGAACAACAAGAACAACAAGAACAACAAGAACAACAAGAACAACAAAAACAACAAGAATAACAAGAACAACAACAACAACAACGACAACAACAACAACAACAACAACAAGAACAACAAGAACAAGAACAACGGGAACTACAACGACGAGAGCAACAAGAACAACAAGAACAACAAGAACAATAAGAACAACAAGAACAACAAGAACAACAAGAACAACAAGAACAACAACAAGATCAACAAGAACAAGTACAACAAGATCAACAAGAACAAGTACAACAAGATCAACAAGAACAACAAGAACAAGTACAACAAGATCAACAAGAACAACAGCAACATGAACAACAAGAAAAACAAGAACAACAAGAACAACAAGAGCAACAAGAACAACAAGAACAACAAGAACAACAAGAACAGCATGAACAACAAGAACAACAAGAACAACAAGAACAACAAGAACAACAAGAACAACAAGAACAACAAGAACAACAAGAACAACAAGAACAACAAGAACAACAAGAACATCAAGAACAACAACAACATGAACAACAAGAACACCAAGAACAACAAGAACAACAACAGCAACAAGAGCAACAAGAGCAACAAGAGCAACAAGAGCAACAAGGGCAACAAGAGCAACAAGAGCAACGAGAACAACGAGAACAACGAGAACAACGAGAACAACGAGAACAACGAGAACAACGAGAACAACAACAACAAGGACAACTAGAACAACAACAAGAAGAACAACAAGAACAACATGAACAACAAGAACAATAAGAACAACAAGAACAACAAGAACAACAAGAACAACAAGAACAACAAGAACAACAAGAACAACAAGAACAACAAGAACAACAAGAGCAACAAGAACAACAAGAACAAGAACGACAACATCTACCAGAACCACAACAACATGAACAGCAAGAACAAGAACAACAACAACAACAAC
>NC_135020.1:87500-90000 GCF_051020955.1 Megalopta genalis | reverse complement strand
GAACAACCGGAACAACAAGAACAACAAGAACAACCAGAACAACAACAACAAGAACAACTAGCACAACAACAACAAGAACAACAAGAACAACAAGAACAATAAGAACAACTAGAACAACAAGGACAACAAGACAACATGAACAGCAAGAACAACAAGAACAAGGACAACAAGAACAACCGGAACAACAAGAACAACAAGAACAACAAGAACAACCAGAACAACAACAACAAGGACAACTAGAACAACAACAAGAAGAACAACAAGAACAACATTAACAACAAGAACAACAAGAACAACAAGATCAACAAGAACAACAAGAACAACAAGAACAACAAGAACATCAAGAACAACAAGAACAACAAGAACAACAAGAACAACAAGAGCAACAAGAACAACAAGAACAACAAGAACAACAAGAACAACAAGAACAACAAGAACAACAAGAACAACAAGAACAACAAGAACAACAAGAACAACAAGATCAACGAGAGCAACGAGAACAACGAGAACAACGAGAACAACGAGAACAACGAGAACAACGAGAACAACAAGAATAACAAGAACAACAAGAACAATCAGAACAGCAAGAAGAACAACAAGGTCAACAAGAACAACAAGAACAACAAGAATAACAAGAACAACAAGAACAACAAGAACTACAACAATAACAAGGACAACAACTACAACTACAACAAGAACAACAAGAACAACAACAAGAACAACAAGAACAACAAGATCAACAAAAACAACAACTACATCAAGAACAGCAAGAACAGCAACAACAACAAGAACAACAAGAACAGCAAGAACAACAAGAACAACGAGAACAACAAGAACAACAAGAACAACAAGAACAACAAGAAGAACAAGAACAACAAGAACAACAAGAACAACAAGAACAACAAGAACAACAAGAACAACAAGAACAACAAGAACAACAAGGACAACTAGAACAACAACAAGAAGAACAACAAGAACAGCAAGAACAACAAGAACAACGAGAACAACAAGAACAACAAGAACAACAAGAACAACAAGAAGAACAAGAACAACAAGAACAACAAGAACAACAAGAACAACAAGAACAACAAGAACAACAAGAACAACAAGAACAACAAGAACAACAAGAACAACAAGAACAACAAGAACAACAAGAACAACAAGAACAACAAGAACAACAAGAACAACAAGAACAACAAGAACAACAAGAACAACAAGAATAACAAGAACAACAAGAACAACAAGAACAACAAGAACAACGAGGACAACAAGAACAACAAGAACAACGAGAACAACGAGAACAACGAGAACAACAAGAACAACCAGAACAGCAAGAAGAACAACCAGAACAGCAAGAAGAACAACAAGAACAACAAGAACAACAAGAACAACAAGAACAACAAGATCAACAAAAACAACAAGAACAACAAGAACAACAAGAACAACAAGAACAACAAGAACAACAAGAACAACAAGAACAACAAGAACAACAAGAACAACAAGAACTACAACAATAACAAGGACAACAACTACAACTACACCAAGAACAACAGCAACAACAGCAACAAGAGCAACAAGAGCAACAAGAGCAACAAGAGCAACAAGAGCAACAAGAGCAACAACAGCAACAAGAGCAACAAGAACAACAAGAACAACAAGAACAACAAGAACAACAAGAACAACAAGAACAACAAGAACAACAAGAACAACAAGAACAACAAGAACAACAAGAACAACGAGAACGAGAACAACGAGAACAACGAGAACAACGAGAACAACAAGAACAACAAGAACAACAAGAACCACAACGACAAGAACAACAACAACAAGAACAACAAAAACAAGAACAACAAGAACAACAACAAGAACAACAAGAGCAACAAGAACAACAAGAGCAACAAGAACAACTAGAGCAACAAGAGTAACAAGAACAACAAGATCAACAAGAACAACAAGCCCAACAAGAACAACAAGGACAACAACAACAAGAACAACAAGGACAACAACAACAACAACAAGAAGAACAACAAGAACAACATGAACAGCAAAAACAACAAGAACAACAAGAACAACAAGAACAACAAGAACAACAAGAACAACAAGAACAACAAGAACAACAAGAACAACAAGAGCAACAAGAACAACAAGAACAACAAGAACAACAAGAACAACAAGAACAACAACAACAACAACAACAACGACGACAACAAGAACAACAAGAACAACAAGAAAAACAAGAACAACAAGAACAACAAGAACAACAAGAACAACAAGAACAACAAAAACAACAAGAACAACAAGAACAACAACAACAACAACGACAACAACAACAACAACAACAACAACAAGAACAAGAACAACAACAACAAGAACAACAAGAACAAGAACAACGGGAACAACAACGACGAGAGCAACAAGAACAACAAGAACAACAAGAACAATAAGAACAACAAGAACAACAAGAACAACAAGAACAACAAGAACAACAACAAGATCAACA
>NC_135020.1:70000-82500 GCF_051020955.1 Megalopta genalis | reverse complement strand
AAGAACAACATGAACAACAAGAACAATAAGAACAACAAGAACAACAAGAACAACAACAAGATCAACAAGAACAAGTACAACAAGATCAACAAGAACAACAAGAACAAGTACAACAAGATCAACAAGAACAACAGCAACATGAACAACAAGAAAAACGAGAACAACAAGAACAACAAGAACAACAGGAACAACAAGAACAACAAGAACAACAAGAACAACAACAACAATAACAACAACAAGAACAACAAGAACAAGAAGAACAAGAAGAACAACAAGAACAACAAGAGCAACAAGAACAACAAGAACAACAAGAACAACAAGAACAACAAGAACAACAAGAACAACAAGAACAACAAGAACAACAAGAACAACATGACCAGCAAGAACAACAAGAACAACAAGAACAAGAACAGCAAGAAAAACAACAACAACGACAACAAAAATAAGAACAACAACAACAACAAGAACAACAACATGAACAACCGGAACAACAAGAACAACAAGAACAACCAGAACAACAACAACAAGAACAACTAGCACAACAACAACAAGAACAACAAGAACAACAAGAACAATAAGAACAACTAGAACAACAAGGACAACAAGACAACATGAACAGCAAGAACAACAAGAACAAGGACAACAAGAACAACCGGAACAACAAGAACAACAAGAACAACAAGAACAACCAGAACAACAACAACAAGGACAACTAGAACAACAACAAGAAGAACAACAAGAACAACATTAACAACAAGAACAACAAGAACAACAAGATCAACAAGAACAACAAGAACAACAAGAACAACAAGAACATCAAGAACAACAAGAACAACAAGAACAACAAGAACAACAAGAACAACAAGAACAACAAGAACAACAAGAACAACAAGAACAACAAGAACAACAAGAACAACAAGAACAACAAGAACAACAAGAACAACAAGAACAACAAGAACAACAAGAACAACAAGAACAACAAGAACAACAAGAACAACAAGAACAAGAACAACGGGAACAACAACGACGAGAGCAACAAGAACAACAAGAACAACAAGAACAATAAGAACAACAAGAACAACAAGAACAACAAGAACAACAAGAACAATAAGAACAACAAGAACAACAAGAACAACAAGAACAACAACAAGATCAACAAGAACAAGTACAACAAGATCAACAAGAACAACAAGAACAAGTACAACAAGATCAACAAGAACAACAGCAACATGAACAACAAGAAAAACAAGAACAACAAGAACAACAAGAGCAACAAGAACAAGAAGAACAACAAGAACAACAAGATCAACAAGAACAACAAGAACAACAAGAACAACAAGAACAGCATGAACAACAAGAACAACAAGAACAACAAGAACAACAAGAACAACAAGAACAACAAGAACAACAAGAACAACAACAACATGAACAACAAGAACACAAAGAACAACAAGAACAACAACAGCAACAAGAGCAACAAGAGCAACAAGAGCAACAAGAGCAACAAGAGCAACGAGAACAACGAGAACAACGAGAACAACGAGAACAACGAGAACAACGAGAACAACGAGAACAACAACAACAAGGACAACTAGAACAACAACAAGAAGAACAACAAGAACAACATGAACAACAAGAACAATAAGAACAACAAGAACAACAAGAACAACAAGAACAACAACAAGATCAACAAGAACAAGTACAACAAGATCAACAAGAACAACAAGAACAAGTACAACAAGATCAACAAGAACAACAGCAACATGAACAACAAGAAAAACAAGAACAACAAGAACAACAAGAACAACAAGAACAACAAGAACAACAAGAACAACAGGAACAACAAGAACAACAAGAACAACAAGAACAACAACAACAATAACAACAACAAGAACAACAAGAACAAGAAGAACAAGAAGAACAACAAGAACAACAAGAGCAACAAGAACAACAAGAACAACAAGAACAACAAGAACATCAAGAACAACAACAACATGAACAACAAGAACACCAAGAACAACAAGAACAACAACAGCAACAAGAGCAACAAGAGCAACAAGAGCAACAAGAGCAACAAGGGCAACAAGAGCAACAAGAGCAACGAGAACAACGAGAACAACGAGAACAACGAGAACAACGAGAACAACGAGAACAACGAGAATAACGAGAACAACAACAACAAGGACAACTAGAACAACAACAAGAAGAACAACAAGAACAACATGAACAACAAGAACAATAAGAACAACAAGAACAACAAGAACAACAAGAACAACAAGAACAACAAGAACAACAAGAACAACAAGAACAACAAGAACAAAAAGAACAACAAGAACAACGAGAACAACAAGAACAACAAGAACAACGAGAACAACGAGAACAACGAGAACAACGAGAACAACGAGAACAACGAGAACAACGAGAACAACGAGAACAACAAGAACAACCAGAACAGCAAGAAGAACAACCAGAACAGCAAGAAGAACAACAAGAACAACAAGAACTACAACAATAACAAGGACAACAACTACAACTACAACAAGAACAACAACAACAACAGGAACAACAAGAACCACAACGACAAGAACAACAACAACAAGAACAACAAATCAAGAACAACAAGAACAACAACAAGAACAACAAGAGCAACAAGAACAACAAGAGCAACAAGAACAACTAGAGCAACAAGAGCAACAAGAACAACAAGATCAACAAGAACAACAAGCACAACAAGAACAACAAGGACAACAACAACAAGAACAACAAGGACAACAACAACAACAAGGACAACTAGACCAACAACAAGAAGAACAACAAGAACAACATGAACAGCAAAAACAACAAGAACAACAAGAACAACAAGAACAACAAGAACAACAAGAACAACAAGAACAACAAGAACAACAAGAACAACAAGAACAACAAGAACAACAAGAACAACAAGAACAACAAGAGCAACAAGAACAACAAGAACAACAAGAACAACAAGAACAACAAGAACAACAAGAACAACAACAACAACAACAACGACGACAACAAGAACAACAAGAACAACAAGAAAAACAAGAACAACAAGAACAACAAGAACAACAAGAACAACAAGAACAACAAGAACAACAAAAACAACAAGAATAACAAGAACAACAACAACAACAACGACAACAACAACAACAACAACAACAAGAACAAGAACAACAACAACAAGAACAACAAGAACAAGAACAACGGGAACAACAACGACGAGAGCAACAAGAACAACAAGAACAACAAGAACAATAAGAACAACAAGAACAACAAGAACAACAAGAACAACAAGAACAACAACAAGATCAACAAGAACAAGTACAACAAGATCAACAAGAACAAGTACAACAAGATCAACAAGAACAACAAGAACAAGTACAACAAGATCAACAAGAACAACAGCAACATGAACAACAAGAAAAACAAGAACAACAAGAACAACAAGAGCAACAAGAACAACAAGAACAACAAGAACAACAAGAACAGCATGAACAACAAGAACAACAAGAACAACAAGAACAACAAGAACAACAAGAACAACAAGAACAACAAGAACAACAAGAACAACAAGAACATCAAGAACAACAACAACATGAACAACAAGAACACCAAGAACAACAAGAACAACAACAGCAACAAGAGCAACAAGAGCAACAAGAGCAACAAGAGCAACAAGGGCAACACGAGCAACAAGAGCAACGAGAACAACGAGAACAACGAGAACAACGAGAACAACGAGAACAACGAGAACAACGAGAACAACGAGAACAACAACAACAAGGACAACTAGAACAACAACAAGAAGAACAACAAGAACAACATGAACAACAAGAACAATAAGAACAACAAGAACAACAAGAACAACAAGAACAACAAGAACAACAAGAACAACAAGAACAACAAGAACAACAAGAACAACAAGAGCAACAAGAACAACAAGAACAAGAACGACAACATCTACCAGAACCACAACAACATGAACAGCAAGAACAAGAACAACAACAACAACAACAACAAGAACAACAACAACAAGAACAACGGGAACAACAACAGCAAGTACAACAAGGACAAAAAGAATAACAAGAACAAGAAGAACAACAAGAACAACAAGAGCAACAAGAGCAACAAGAACAACAAGAACAATAAGAACAACAAGAACAACAAGAACAACAAGAACATCAAGAACAACAAGAACAACAAGAACAACAAGAACAACAAGAACAACAAGAACAACAAGAACAACAAGAACAACAAGAACAACAAGAACAACAAGAACAACAAGATCAACGAGAGCAACGAGAACAACGAGAACAACGAGAACAACGAGAACAACGAGAACAACGAGAACAACAAGAATAACAAGAACAACAAGAACAATCAGAACAGCAAGAAGAACAACAAGGTCAACAAGAACAACAAGAACAACAAGAATAACAAGAACAACAAGAACAACAAGAACTACAACAATAACAAGGACAACAACTACAACTACAACAAGAACAACAAGAACAACAACAAGAACAGCATGAACAACAAGAACAACAAGAACAACAAGAACAACAAGAACAACAACAACATCAAGAACATCAAGAACAACAACAACATGAACAACAAGAACACAAAGAACAACAAGAACAACAACAGCAACAAGAGCAACAAGAGCAACAAGAGCAACAAGAGCAACAAGAGCAACAAGAGCAACAAGAGCAACGAGAACAACGAGAACAACAAGAACAACGAGAACAACGAGAACAACGAGAACAACAACAACAAGGACAACTAGAACAACAACAAGAAGAACAACAAGAACAACATGAACAACAAGAACAATAAGAACAACAAGAACAACAAGAACAACAACAAGATCAACAAGAACAAGTACAACAAGATCAACAAGAACAACAAGAACAAGTACAACAAGATCAACAAGAACAACAGCAACATGAACAACAAGAAAAACGAGAACAACAAGAACAACAAGAACAACAGGAACAACAAGAACAACAAGAACAACAAGAACAACAACAACAATAACAACAACAAGAACAACAAGAACAAGAAGAACAAGAAGAACAACAAGAACAACAAGAGCAACAAGAACAACAAGAACAACAAGAACAACAAGAACAACAAGAACAACAAGAACAACAAGAACAACAAGAACAACAAGAACAACATGACCAGCAAGAACAACAAGAACAACAAGAACAAGAACAGCAAGAAAAACAACAACAACGACAACAAAAATAAGAACAACAACAACAACAAGAACAACAACATGAACAACCGGAACAACAAGAACAACAAGAACAACCAGAACAACAACAACAAGAACAACTAGCACAACAACAACAAGAACAACAAGAACAACAAGAACAATAAGAACAACTAGAACAACAAGGACAACAAGACAACATGAACAGCAAGAACAACAAGAACAAGGACAACAAGAACAACCGGAACAACAAGAACAACAAGAACAACAAGAACAACCAGAACAACAACAACAAGGACAACTAGAACAACAACAAGAAGAACAACAAGAACAACATTAACAACAAGAACAACAAGAACAACAAGATCAACAAGAACAACAAGAACAACAAGAACAACAAGAACATCAAGAACAACAAGAACAACAAGAACAACAAGAACAACAAGAACAACAAGAACAACAAGAACAACAAGAACAACAAGAACAACAAGAACAACAAGAACAACAAGAACAACAAGAACAACAAGAACAACAAGAACAACAAGAACAACAAGAACAACAAGAACAACAAGAACAACAAGAACAACAAGAACAAGAACAACGGGAACAACAACGACGAGAGCAACAAGAACAACAAGAACAACAAGAACAATAAGAACAACAAGAACAACAAGAACAACAAGAACAACAAGAACAATAAGAACAACAAGAACAACAAGAACAACAAGAACAACAACAAGATCAACAAGAACAAGTACAACAAGATCAACAAGAACAACAAGAACAAGTACAACAAGATCAACAAGAACAACAGCAACATGAACAACAAGAAAAACAAGAACAACAAGAACAACAAGAGCAACAAGAACAAGAAGAACAACAAGAACAACAAGATCAACAAGAACAACAAGAACAACAAGAACAACAAGAACAGCATGAACAACAAGAACAACAAGAACAACAAGAACAACAAGAACAACAAGAACAACAAGAACAACAAGAACAACAACAACATGAACAACAAGAACACAAAGAACAACAAGAACAACAACAGCAACAAGAGCAACAAGAGCAACAAGAGCAACAAGAGCAACAAGAGCAACGAGAACAACGAGAACAACGAGAACAACGAGAACAACGAGAACAACGAGAACAACGAGAACAACAACAACAAGGACAACTAGAACAACAACAAGAAGAACAACAAGAACAACATGAACAACAAGAACAATAAGAACAACAAGAACAACAAGAACAACAAGAACAACAACAAGATCAACAAGAACAAGTACAACAAGATCAACAAGAACAACAAGAACAAGTACAACAAGATCAACAAGAACAACAGCAACATGAACAACAAGAAAAACAAGAACAACAAGAACAACAAGAACAACAAGAACAACAAGAACAACAAGAACAACAGGAACAACAAGAACAACAAGAACAACAAGAACAACAACAACAATAACAACAACAAGAACAACAAGAACAAGAAGAACAAGAAGAACAACAAGAACAACAAGAGCAACAAGAACAACAAGAACAACAAGAACAACAAGAACATCAAGAACAACAACAACATGAACAACAAGAACACCAAGAACAACAAGAACAACAACAGCAACAAGAGCAACAAGAGCAACAAGAGCAACAAGAGCAACAAGGGCAACAAGAGCAACAAGAGCAACGAGAACAACGAGAACAACGAGAACAACGAGAACAACGAGAACAACGAGAACAACGAGAATAACGAGAACAACAACAACAAGGACAACTAGAACAACAACAAGAAGAACAACAAGAACAACATGAACAACAAGAACAATAAGAACAACAAGAACAACAAGAACAACAAGAACAACAAGAACAACAAGAACAACAAGAACAACAAGAACAACAAGAACAAAAAGAACAACAAGAACAACGAGAACAACAAGAACAACAAGAACAACGAGAACAACGAGAACAACGAGAACAACGAGAACAACGAGAACAACGAGAACAACGAGAACAACGAGAACAACAAGAACAACCAGAACAGCAAGAAGAACAACCAGAACAGCAAGAAGAACAACAAGAACAACAAGAACTACAACAATAACAAGGACAACAACTACAACTACAACAAGAACAACAACAACAACAGGAACAACAAGAACCACAACGACAAGAACAACAACAACAAGAACAACAAATCAAGAACAACAAGAACAACAACAAGAACAACAAGAGCAACAAGAACAACAAGAGCAACAAGAACAACTAGAGCAACAAGAGCAACAAGAACAACAAGATCAACAAGAACAACAAGCACAACAAGAACAACAAGGACAACAACAACAAGAACAACAAGGACAACAACAACAACAAGGACAACTAGACCAACAACAAGAAGAACAACAAGAACAACATGAACAGCAAAAACAACAAGAACAACAAGAACAACAAGAACAACAAGAACAACAAGAACAACAAGAACAACAAGAACAACAAGAACAACAAGAACAACAAGAACAACAAGAACAACAAGAACAACAAGAGCAACAAGAACAACAAGAACAACAAGAACAACAAGAACAACAAGAACAACAAGAACAACAACAACAACAACAACGACGACAACAAGAACAACAAGAACAACAAGAAAAACAAGAACAACAAGAACAACAAGAACAACAAGAACAACAAGAACAACAAGAACAACAAAAACAACAAGAATAACAAGAACAACAACAACAACAACGACAACAACAACAACAACAACAACAAGAACAAGAACAACAACAACAAGAACAACAAGAACAAGAACAACGGGAACAACAACGACGAGAGCAACAAGAACAACAAGAACAACAAGAACAATAAGAACAACAAGAACAACAAGAACAACAAGAACAACAAGAACAACAACAAGATCAACAAGAACAAGTACAACAAGATCAACAAGAACAAGTACAACAAGATCAACAAGAACAACAAGAACAAGTACAACAAGATCAACAAGAACAACAGCAACATGAACAACAAGAAAAACAAGAACAACAAGAACAACAAGAGCAACAAGAACAACAAGAACAACAAGAACAACAAGAACAGCATGAACAACAAGAACAACAAGAACAACAAGAACAACAAGAACAACAAGAACAACAAGAACAACAAGAACAACAAGAACAACAAGAACATCAAGAACAACAACAACATGAACAACAAGAACACCAAGAACAACAAGAACAACAACAGCAACAAGAGCAACAAGAGCAACAAGAGCAACAAGAGCAACAAGGGCAACACGAGCAACAAGAGCAACGAGAACAACGAGAACAACGAGAACAACGAGAACAACGAGAACAACGAGAACAACGAGAACAACGAGAACAACAACAACAAGGACAACTAGAACAACAACAAGAAGAACAACAAGAACAACATGAACAACAAGAACAATAAGAACAACAAGAACAACAAGAACAACAAGAACAACAAGAACAACAAGAACAACAAGAACAACAAGAACAACAAGAACAACAAGAGCAACAAGAACAACAAGAACAAGAACGACAACATCTACCAGAACCACAACAACATGAACAGCAAGAACAAGAACAACAACAACAACAACAACAAGAACAACAACAACAAGAACAACGGGAACAACAACAGCAAGTACAACAAGGACAAAAAGAATAACAAGAACAAGAAGAACAACAAGAACAACAAGAGCAACAAGAGCAACAAGAACAACAAGAACAATAAGAACAACAAGAACAACAAGAACAACAAGAACATCAAGAACAACAAGAACAACAAGACCAAGAACAACAACAACAACAACAACAAGAACAAAAAGAACAACAACAACAACATAAACAACAAGAACATCAACAACCAGAACAACAACAGCAACAACAGCAACAAGAGCAACAAGAGCAACAAGAGCAACAAGAGCAACAAGAGCAACAACAGCAACAAGAGCAACAAGAACAACAAGAACAACAAGAACAACAACAACAACAACAACTAGAACAACAAGAACAACAAGAACACCAAGAACAACAAGAACAACAAGATCAACAAGAACAACAAGAACAACAAGAAGAACAACAAGAACAAAAAGAAGGAGAACAAGAACAACAAGAACAACAAGAAGAACAACAAGAACAACAACAAGAACAACAACAACAACAACTAGAACAACAAGAACAAGAAGAACACCAAGAACAACAAGAACAACAAGAACAACAAGAACAACAAGAACAACAAGAACAACAAGAACAACAAGAACAACAAGAACAACAAGAACAACAAGAACAACAAGAACAACAAGAACAACAAGAACTACAAGAACAACAAGAACAACAAGAACAACAAGAACAACAACAACAAGGACAACTAGAACAACAACAAGAAGAACAACAAGAACAACATGAACAACGAGAACAACGAGAACAACGAGAACAACGAGAACAACGAGAACAGCGAGAACAACAACAACAAGGACAACTAGAACAACAACAAGAAGGACAACAAGAACAACAGGAACAACAAGAACAATAAGAACAACAAGAACAACAAGAACAACAAGAACAACAAGAACAACAAGAACAACAAGAACAACAAGAACAACAAGAACAACAAGAACAACGAGAACGAGAACAACGAGAACAACAAGAACAACAAGAACAACGAGAACGAGAACAACGAGAACAACGAGAACAACAACAACAAGGACAACTAGAACAACAACAAGAAGAACAAGAAGAACAACAAGAACAACAAGAACAACAAGAACAACAAGAACAACAAGAACAACAAGAACAAAAAGAACAACAAGAACAACGAGAACAACAAGAACAACAAGAACAACGAGAACAACGAGAACAACGAGAACAACGAGAACAACGAGAACAACGAGAACAACGAGAACAACGAGAACAACAAGAACAACCAGAACAGCAAGAAGAACAACCAGAACAGCAAGAAGAACAACAAGAACAACAAGAACTACAACAATAACAAGGACAACAACTACAACTACAACAAGAACAACAACAACAACAGGAACAACAAGAACCACAACGACAAGAACAACAACAACAAGAACAACAAAAACAAGAACAACAAGAACAACAACAAGAACAACAAGAGCAACAAGAACAACAAGAGCAACAAGAACAACTAGAGCAACAAGAGCAACAAGAACAACAAGATCAACAAGAACAACAAGCCCAACAAGAACAACAAGGACAACAACAACAAGAACAACAAGGACAACAACAACAACAACAAGAAGAACAACAAGAACAACATGAACAGCAAAAACAACAAGAACAACAAGAACAACAAGAACAACAAGAACAACAAGAACAACAAGAACAACAAGAACAACAAGAACAACAAGAGCAACAAGAACAACAAGAACAACAAGAACAACAAGAACAACAAGAACAACAAGAACAACAACAACAACAACAACAACGACGACAACAAGAACAACAAGAACAACAAGAAAAACAAGAACAACAAGAACAACAAGAACAACAAGAACAACAAGAACAACAAAAACAACAAGAACAACAAGAACAACAACAACAACAACGACAACAACAACAACAACAACAAGAACAAGAACAACAACAACAAGAACAACAAGTACAAGAACAACGGGAACAACAACGACGAGAGCAACAAGAACAACAAGAACAACAAGAACAATAAGAACAACAAGAACAACAAGAACAACAAGAACAACAAGAACAACAACAAGATCAACAAGAACAAGTACAACAAGATCAACAAGAACAACAAGAACAAGTACAACAAGATCAACAAGAACAACAGCAACATGAACAACAAGAAAAACAAGAACAACAAGAACAACAAGAGCAACAAGAACAACAAGAACAACAAGAACAACAAGAACAGCATGAACAACAAGAACAACAAGAACAACAAGAACAACAAGAACAACAAGAACAACAAGAACAACAAGAACAACAACAGCAACAAGAGCAACAAGAGCAACAAGAGCAACAAGAGCAACAAGGGCAACAAGAGCAACAAGAGCAACGAGAACAACGAGAACAACGAGAACAACGAGAACAACGAGAACAACGAGAACAACGAGAACAACGAGAACAACGAGAACAACAACAACAAGGACAACTAGAACAACAACAAGAAGAACAACAAGAACAACATGAACAACAAGAACAATAAGAACAACAAGAACAACAAGAACAACAAGAACAACAAGAACAACAAGAACAACAAGAACAACAAGAACAACAAGAACAACAAGAACAACAAGAACAACAAGAACAACAAGAGCAACAAGAACAACAAGAACAAGAACGACAACATCTACCAGAACCACAACAACATGAACAGCAAGAACAAGAACAACAACAACAACAACAACAAGAACAACAACAACAAGAACAACGGGAACAACAACAGCAAGTACAACAAGGACAAAAAGAATAACAAGAACAAGAAGAACAACAAGAACAACAAGAGCAACAAGAGCAACAAGAACAACAAGAACAATAAGAACAACAAGAACAACAAGAACAACAAGAACATCAAGAACAACAAGAACAACAAGACCAAGAACAACAACAACAACAACAACAAGAACAAAAAGAACAACAACAACAACATAAACAACAAGAACATCAACAACCAGAACAACAACAGCAACAACAGCAACAAGAGCAACAAGAGCAACAAGAGCAACAAGAGCAACAAGAGCAACAAGAGCAACAACAGCAACAAGAGCAACAAGAACAACAAGAACAACAAGAACAACAAGAACAACAAGAACAACAAGAACAACAAGAACAACGAGAACGAGAACAACGAGAACAACGAGAACAACGAGAACAACAAGAACAACAAGAACAACAAGAACAAGAACAGCAAGAAAAACAACAACAACGACAACAAAAATAAGAACAACAACAACAACAAGAACAACAACATGAACAACCGGAACAACAAGAACAACAAGAACAACCAGAACAACAACAACAAGAACAACTAGCACAACAACAACAAGAACAACAAGAACAACAAGAACAATAAGAACAACTAGAACAACAAGGACAACAAGACAACATGAACAGCAAGAACAACAAGAACAAGGACAACAAGAACAACCGGAACAACAAGAAGAACAAGAACAACAAGAACAACCAGAACAACAACAACAAGGACAACTAGAACAACAACAAGAAGAACAACAAGAACAACATTA